>NW_003805074.1:406744-636415 GCF_000255335.2 Galendromus occidentalis | reverse complement strand
TATCGAACGAAGAATGGAACTGACTGAGGGCAGAATCGATTGAAGGCAATCGGGGATGAACAGTTTATGGAGGATCTCTCGAGAATATTCGTGCCTCCATCCCACGACAAGGGACCGGAAGCGTGAACGGGAACGGGACATCCTACTCGCGTAAGTTTCCGTTTTGTTTCCGGCGACATTTTTTCGCGCGCGGTCCAGGCCGAGGGGCGAACATACGGTTTGGTTCAGGCAGAGGCGGCGGCAGAGGCATTCTCGATAATTATTTTGAAACTTCGAGGCCTCGAGACGCCCGATCCGCAATCGCCAGAGGAGACGGGGAATACACAGAGCGCTGTCATAAGAGACAAGACCGACAAAGGGACATTGGACGGCAGAGGCGGGTGACGAAACGCTTTTGAAAGAAAGAAAGAGCTCACGAGCGGCGACGGCTGCCCGTGAAGACGTCAGAGTTGCTGAAACCGTCTCCGAGCCAAGGCAGCCCTGAACGTCGCTAAAAGCCGTTCCGAATCGGGAACGTAGCGGCGTGAACGCGGAGCTGTGTGACGTCGGGCTGGGAGCTGGGGAATAGATTGCGGACTCGTTCTCAACGGAGCGGAACAACAAGCGTCTTCTCCATTCGTTACGTACGTCGCTTCTTGTCCGCTCGGAAATCCATCGGCTCCGAAAGGGCCGGGAAAAAGCGGAGGTCCAATCCAGATTCAAAGGTCACCGAGCTGCGGGTGAATATCTTGGCCTCAGTCATACGAGTCCTCGCATGCTCCTAAAACCGGCCACGAGGAGGGTCCTATCATCTGATGCCGAAGTCCGTGACGAGTCACCATCTTCTTCCGACGGATCCCCGCCAACTCCCGTTCTTAGTTCCGATATCCAGAGATCGATGTTCGTACTTGCTTGTCTCCGTGTTTCCTCCACCATCAGAACCAGTACCGATCGCGGATGTAAGTGCGTGGATCCCGAATCTTCCTCCGGCACCGAGAGTTTCTCGCTAACGCTCCCCACCTCCGTTCGTGCCGTTCCGAGCGGTTCGGGTGGCGAAAATCATTATCGTGGTTTCGTTCGCGTAGATACGTTTGACCACAATTAAGCCTCATGATTCGAGTCGGCTTGTTCTTGGTAAATTATTAATAAGGACCGATATGCTAATTGAAAGTCACGTATGGTTGACGATTGGGAGCTCCCTCTCCCAATGTCCGCCAGTCGACCCATCAATTACCCAATCATCTAGCAATAAGCTGAAACGCGCTCTATCGTTGTCGCTAGCGAGTTCGTAAATCATTACCACATCCATTAGCAGATGACCTTACGGGCTAACTCTCACGACGAGATGGAGATTTGAGGGAAAATTAGGGGTTGCACGAGAACCCGAGGCAAGGTTAGAGAAAACGCGAGAGTAGGTGCCGCGAGCTCGCCCTGGTCGGCCCACAACTTGTTACAGGCGTTAGCGGAATGTGAGCAAAAAAGAAGGCCTGTGTACAAACCTTTATGAAAGTTGTCATGTACAAGAGACGTGCGCGCTGCTGGTCCCTCCGATGATTTGATTGCTCTGCGATAGATGAGATGAGGGTGGGGCTCGCTCGAGTTAGTATAGCCTTTCAATGGCTCTATGAGGTAGTCTGTGTTCTCCATTTGAATTAAGCCCGTCTGAAAAAAGGTCACATCGACATGATTAATCACCGGCCGCCATTCACGCCACCCGACAGCATCTGATCCCAGGGTTACGGAACTTTACTGCTAGGCTCCACACGGCTGCGTGCGGAGACAGTAGCTCAGGTCACAAAGAGCGGGACTCGAGCCGCTGTTATTCCCGAGCCCGCGTCGATTCTCTTGATTGCTGTGCTTGAGGGGAATACAGCGACTTGGGCGGATTATGAACAGGCTTGTCTGCGAGTGGAATTCCATTAGGAACGGTGACGGACGCTTCACCTGTCCTCTCTCCGCTCCACCGCTCCGGTCTCTACTCAGGTAGAGTAGAGACTGTCTGGCGCCTTAAGTAGCGCCGACGTAGGTTTCACGGCTCATTAGGACAGTTGTGTGGTAAGCTGAGATTCTGTGCCGTGCATGACTTGAAACAGCTTTCAGTCAGCTCGACGTTCTTCGGTTGAATTGCCGGTTCACTGTTCGATCGTACACTTGACAGATTGGGTTTGTGTCGAGCAGGTTCTTAACGTCTCGATTGGGAGAGACCCGATGCATGGGCGATGCTCGATGTGACTTCGGATCGGGTCAGCGGTGCTCAGAGTCGCGAGTTGTAGACCGGTGATGGAGAGCGACAAATGAATGCGGCCGGGAGTTACGACTACAATAGCCGCGACAATGATGAGAGCACTGCGCGGGGGTGGAGCGGTACAGAAGAATGTCTCCTAATTGTTGTTGGTCTTTGTCCTCCGGGAGCCAGCCGGGCGGTGCCTGTCTTCCCGACCGGGCCTCGAGAACCTCCAAGCTTCCGAACCCCACCCGAGGAGGTCTCGTAAGCGATCATATAGGACGTAGCTCGCCTAGAAAATTACTGAGGCGACCTGGTGACTTGACGAGGTTCTCGTTCCTGACCATCAATTTAGGAGGATGGGAAAATTCTCCTCCTCGAGTTTTAAACTCCTTGAACTCGTTAATGCGATCGTGGTACCTGTCACTCCCGGAGAGCGGTTCGTTGAGCAATCGACGACTTGACGATCACTTTCCGGTGCGTAATCAGAGCATAGATTACAGCGTTTCCTCCGATGGCCGGAGAAAAGGCAATTCTCTTTGAAGATCGCGAGATGCCCCGTCAGAGCCGGTGGAGGTATTCAGAAGGGAGGGGGGAGGGGAGAGAAAGGGGGGGATTAGCGGGGCGGGGGGAAGCAGAAGCAGGACGAAGGGAGGATGAAGACTGAAGGAAATCAAAGATGGCGCGAGTTGGGGAAGCTGCTACTCCCCGAACTTTTGAGCGAGGTTTCATGCGTTTCTGACGCAATCCGGTGATATTCCTTGGGAAATTCTCTCGTGTGACCGTGCTCGCTAGCGTTAGCCTCGACGTTGCCCGAGGAAAGATGGGAGAAGGAACGGAAAATAGGGGAGAGGGAGGAGTTTCTAGGATCGCCTCCAGTCGACGGGGAATCGCTATCAGGTATCTTACGGTCGAATTCTCGGATTTTAAGATGAAAATCCCCGTCTCCCGGAGTGGAGACGAGCAGAGCGTTCTACGATCGACTCCAGCCCCTGCTGGTTTAGCAGGAATCAGTGGAGATAATTTTGTCTATCCTCCGCGGACAGGTGAGGAAGTGCTCGTTTCGCTCGTACTGAGTTCTGCAGCCGTGAGACCTTCGGGGCGACAACGTGAAGATCAAGCTGGCGACAGGAGCCAAGCACTCTGCCCCAAAGCAGACCGCAGAGCTCGTAAACATTCTTCGGTGAGCGCCGCTACGGAATTCTCCATTGAATGTTATTGACTCGAGAGGACGTCGTCGCGCCTCCAACTAATTGAATGGCCACCCTCGTTCGTCGTCTGCCCGACAGCCGCCTGAACCAGTGGATTGAGGGCGATCGGGAGGCGATGGTACGGCCGGCGTTCGAGCGTCAGTACCGAGCAACCGGCGGCGGGCTAGTCAGTCAGTTCTCTCGGGACTTTACTTGTCAACGCGGAGGGATACAATGGACGATATTAGAGGAAAAGAGATTTCATTCCCTCAGGATAAGCTTATTCAGATGGCGACACAAACTCCGCTGGCAGCCTTCTCGACCAAGTCTTACTCGTCCGCCGGGACTTCGAACGAACGGACGGACGAATGAACGAGCCGGCCAGCGGGCGGGCCGCCGAACGAACGAACAAACGAGCGGTCGAACAAACGGAGAGTCTGCACAACAATAGCGTTCCGCACAAATGCCGACCAGGATGATGGAGTTTCGTCCACATCGCGATGCCAGCGTTGACAGCCAGCATGACGAAACCGCTTGAAGTTTGACCCGGCTGATCAAGATGGCGATTCAATGGATGCTTACCCGCGGACGGTGGATCGAATCTTCTACCTTGAAACCTGAGCACGAATTCCCTCGCATACACGAATCCTCGCGGTCCCTCCGACCGGGGTAGCATTCCGCACGGAGTTTCCCGGTCAATAAGCCGGAATTCCGCACGAGGAAAGCGCAGAGCTGCTGGCCCAGGAAGCCCCTCGGAAAATTCCCTCGCATCGATCCTCGGTCCGGACTTACTTTCCATCCGGGCTCGACTCTGTGAATAGACTGAGTGCCGGCTGACTAAGGAACTGGACGAATGTTCGTCAATGCTGAGCGAATCTGTCCGGGACATCATATGTACATATGTATTCAGAAGGAAGCGGTTTTAGAGAGGACAAGATGGGAGCAAGCGAATCCTCCGAAGGGAGGAAAACCCTGAACGCGCCGTGCATTCGAAAGCAGAGTTGGCTCCGAGGATGATTTTGAATATTTTTGCTCAAAAGCAGCCTTTCCTTCTGGGAACGGGAACCGAGGACGGAAGAGCCCGAGTTATATTAGAAGCGGAACGGAAGTAGAACAGGAGCTGTTCAGAGCATGACGGGGAAACGTAGCTGGGGAGAGGTGCACGCAGATAGCAAGATGGGAGGAATGATTGGAAGGATGGGCTACTCGAAATGAGTATGACGGGATTCGAAAGCGAAACGAAGCGGTGTGAGAAGCAGTGGTACTCAAGGAGGAAGGGAGACCGGGAATCCATCTGGGAGCCCTCCCTAATTGCGGGATACGACTCCAAGTCGCTTACTCAATCCAGACGGCTGTCGGCTGCACATTGATATCTATGAAGGGCAGCACAAAGCAATGACGAATGTTACGCCCCTCTCTGCCAATAAGCTCGCTGTCCGACGTCTGACCGTACGAATCCCCTGAATATCCTAAGGAGGGTGGTTAGTACCACAAATGAGACACTGCGGGCTATTCCCGTGGTGAGCTACCTGTTCTGAAAATACCACTCATGGGACGTCTGCTGCCTAGCTGATTCTAGGTAGGATGCCAACCACCCCCAGGCGAGGTATGGGACGCTATGGAATACTCGTGTCTGTTCTCGCGAGTGACTGTCCCAAAATCGGTAAGCCTCCCCTTCCCCTCTCGCTTAGGTTAACAGCAAGTGAATCGAACTTACGAGACCGTTGCAGGTAGAGATAGTGGCCTGGGCAATTGGATAGCTATCGTTGACTCTTCGTAAAGTTCCTCTGAAATGGCATCGGGTGGCTTTCCCGGTGCCAACTCGGACATGTTTGACACCGCCTTCCCGATGACGCTCGACGACCAGGCCGTCGGAGATGAATTCTCGATTCGGTTGCAGCGTGATGTGATAATGGGAACCTTCGATTGGCAGCTGATAATGTAGCTGTTCGACATCTTGTTCGAACGCTGAGGCACTTCGGCGGGTGATCCGTCTGCGGAAAGGCGGAGAAACATGATCCGTTCCTTGTTGGTCCTTTGAGCTGTGCTTCACTTCATGAGAGACGAATTCGCCTTCTGTGGTGACTCTGCTCGGATGCACAACTTCAAACCAGTCCAGTCCCGAGATGAATTGCTCTGCGAGGGAAAAACAAATCATTTAGTGAGAATGGCCCCACAAGCAACGTGTCGGGCTTCGGAAGCTCTTCGCCATCGCTATTAGTTCCCTCATGAATTCTTTCCTTCCCGCCGAATCACTCATTTAGGAGTGTAGGAGCAGTCCCCTCCATTTATGCGTCTTATGAAATCCTGACTACCTTCTTCGCCTCCGAAGCGTCTCTGGGAAGTCTTCCCGCCGTCTTCTCGAGCGGGTGGACAAAACTCTTTCCATCTAACACCGTCTCGGATTCACCAGCGGAAGCGTGGTCTGTGTTCACTCTTCTCACGGAGCAGTAAAGCTCGGCCGGCACAACGAAAGGCAAGCGAGGCAAACGGGCAGCACAATACCGCCGAGAAAGACTGTTCGCTGCCTGTCCCCATTGTTGTGGTTTGGATTTTATATGAAGAACTTATAAATCTCCCCACTTGACGCAAACGAGTCAAGGGAAGCTGCACTGGACTGCAGGAACCTCACCGACATACTGTCCACTCGAATTTATTAAAGAAGGATTTATCCATAGTGATCTGGAATTTATTTCATTCCCGCATCCCCCTCCCTTGTCTACATACGCAGACCGCCCGATGATCCCGTGCATGGTGTCGCATCCCGACGTTTCATTGACCTCCATTCTGCTCTGAGGTCAGAGAGAGAGGGAAATATTACTTTCATGGTGGTGGAAAATAACCTGTCCTGCCTCGGTGGGATGCTCCTGCCGGTGATGGTGGAGGTTATTGGAGGGACTCGATTGCAGGAGATCTCAATGAAAGATCCACTCGGGAAAGGACAGCCCACGAGCCGAGGCTACCGAAAGGAACGCAGCCCAACGATTATCTCGCGAGCAAGGTTAAAAACGGCTCAAAAGTAGATCAAGTCTAGAGCAAGAGAACTTAGCAGGTCTTGTTATCCACCCGCGGGTCCGGGCTCCGGATCTGCGGCGCCTCGTCTCTCTTGCTCGTCGCTGAAATAGATGAATGAACGCCCACTCGTCTATCGACCCGATTCGGGCTTGTTCCATTCGTTTCTTTTCCGAATTGACATTGGAGCTCTAATTATTTTCGGAGACATTCGCCAATCGAATCGATAAATAAATAATTGAATCGACCCGGTTCGGCGAGGGAATCGTTTCGCTTCCCCCTCGACGTCTAGCAAATTCGATTGGTCACAGTTTTCGGGCCGGAAGCCGCGTTTCGCGGAAAAAAAGTCGGGCTTGCAATCGAAAACTATGTACAACATTCGTGTCTGTAGATTACGGCCGACTTCCTGATGAGCTCGGTGAACGACGTGCGAAACGATCCTCGGAACGCTTGCGAAACCCAAGCCGACGTCGGATCGAAAGAGGGATCTGAGACAAGATCCGAGCGGCACGAGTAGCGTATTGAGTTTCCAGCAGCGAGTGATTCCGAAACAAGCGCCGATCATTCCGTTCTGCTACATTTGCTTCTCCGTGCTGGTTGTTACGCGGAAGCAGCCTGAAGTCAGGCTTGGAATATTTATTTTCTGAAGAGCGGGTTCCCTGCCGATATTTCGTCTCGACTCACAACGACGTTCGCCCCCTGTACCCCTCCTCAGACAATTGCGATTCTGAATCTCGAATCTCCAACCACAGATCCCGATGAGAGGCAATCACGACTGTCAACTCTGGTGACATTTTCTCCGACTCGCATTGAGACTCGACAAAAATATATCGACTCTTCGAGCTCGCGAGCTCAGGACCCCGGAGAGGGTCGAGATGCTTCACATACGTCGAGGTCGACGCTTGAGGTATTTGCCATCGGGCTGACTCCGCAAACCCGGTTTTATTCGATTGTTTATTCATCTGAATCACTTTTGCTCTTGAGAAGCAATTGTTTCCGGGGGCATTCTCCGCAAATATTGGAGCCCACGCGACTCCGAGCATCACAACCACGGAGATCCAATCCTGCTCCATTATTTCCCGGCGATATGTCAGACACGACAGCAACGGCCATCGGAAGTTGGCGAGCTCTCTCTCGGTCATCGAACGCGGCGAGATTTTATTTGGTAGAGATGTATCAGTTCGAAAAGTGCATTTGTAGCAAGGCGCGGGCGTCTCCCTTGTTTTGAAGACATCGGTTAGCGACTCTGTTCTCGTCCTCGACGAGCTGACGCCGACGGCGGCGAAGGTTGCCGCGCAATTGTTTGTTGTTCGGTGAAAATCACAGTGAGCGTTTCACGACGCTGACACAAGGAGTGATTTTTTCCCGTCTCCGTCGCAATACCGCGCGAGATTCCGCCGATGAGGTTTCGCAACGGTGATTCTGATCGTTGCTCCTCAGAGTCCGAGACTCGATTTCGGGCACTCCGCTACTCCGCTCCCGCTCGGGCTTTTGGGGGAGCCTGAACGCCTCTGAGGCCACCTCGCGGCTCCAAAGAAGAGATGGACTCGATTTAGAGCGATTCTCGCTCGATCTATTGAACAGCTGCTCGGGTTGACGTCGTCTTCTCTTGTAAGCGAGATCATATACGCGCTTGGAGATATACGGTCGTGATATGTTGATAAGATACAATACATAAGCGATGGCGCTGCATATCGTCCTCTCCAAGAGGACCACGGAGGGGAGCTCGTAGGGCGACATAAAAATAATCTATCCCAGTGAGATAATGTTTTTTCCCCGCCATGTCTCCCTGATACTTCAACGTCAACGGCTCTCTCGCACTCCCTCTTCTCTTATCGCGTTAGGCTTCAGCCCCCGGATTCATTTATCCCACCGGCTTCTGCGCTACCTGTTCCATCTGGGCAACGTCGCCCGCTGGGGCACAAAAGTCATCCTTTCCGTCACCGTGATCCCTCGATTCCCGGAGGGCTCCCGTTCGGAGTTTCCGGCAATCAAGATTGCCTATATAAATTATTCATACATTATTCTTATTCATAAAAGGACGAGCCCGGCGGAAAATGATCATTTTGATGCATAAACCATCCTGTTTTGAGTGTCCACGATCATCGCGAATGAATACTTTTGTAAGTGAGCCCAGTAGACAGTCTCTGGAATTCCCACACCCGCGGTTGGCGCCGTCGACCAGATGAAAGGCTATGAGGCGGCGAGAACGAGCGGAACAGGCAGGGAGAGCGGACAGGAAATAAGTTTGTGAGCTTGGTCACGAGACAAAAATGTCCGCTATTCCAAAAAGGTTCCGTTTCAACCTCCCCGGTGCACCGAGACGGTAGCACCCGAATCAGTCGCTGCTAACGAGGAAGCGATGTAGCATCAACATTCTAGAATGTGTGCCTGACTTGGGGCTGACTCGAGACTGACTGACCGACTGACTGGCACCAGACTCCAACCGAAATAAGAATCGACGCACGCATCCCACCCAGCTCGAATACACAAACGCATCATCGAGCGTAATACAAGGAACGAGTCGCTGTCGACATACATAAGTCGTTCCCGTCGAAAACTCTGGATTTCCGTCGATATCGGCTTTGGAAGAGGCCCTGAAAAATTGAAAATCTGGGCGCTTCGCTGGAGTTTACGCTGGCAGCTCCCGATGCGGAACAGCTGAACTTCAAATATTCTCAAGGTGGACCTATCAAATTACCAGATACCCGAGGAGGCTCGCGTGATACCGAATCTCTCGGGAAAAAAAAACACGATAGACCGCCGTTCCTCAGAAATTCCACGGCCTCATGCGGCGAGGATTGTGAATTTCGCCCTACAATTTCCAAAATCTAGGAAACCACATCTGATAATCAATGTATCGTCAGAAATCTGGAAATATCGCACGCAGTTGTGACGACCGCTCAATTCTAGAGGCTGCAAAAGGAGCTCCGCCAGAAGAAGTCCGAAGGGCTCAAAAGAATAAACGAGAACTCTCATGAAGTCATGCCCTCCGAGTCTGTGCGAGTGTATCGCGGGAAAAGGGAGACGTCCGCTCGAGCTTGAGGGCAGTCTCCTTCTTTGACGCGCTGTGACGAGCTGATTTCAAAGCGTTCTGGGAAGCAATTATCACAGCTGACCGGCTGTCCATTGTTGTGCAAATAGATAGCCCGCTTACTGTCTAGAACGTCCCCATGACGGCTCGAGAGTCAGCATGGGGCGAGCCCACCAATCAACAGATTGTGTCCCTCGAGGCAAGTTCGATGGCCATGCTGTAAATTGATATGTGTTTTCCAGAGATTGTCGCCCGTCGCCATCGGCTAAGACGGACGGCCCTCCATGAGCTTTGGAACTAACAATAAGTTCCGGCTGTCGGTTGAGTACGGACTCTCGGGCGGAGTATCAAGCAGTTCCGCATCCGGCTCATGGAATTCATTCTGCGCAGGATCTGGGATGTTCTCTTGCCATCGGAGGTCGACCTTCCTCCCTGGAGAACTGTTTGAAGTCGTCGATCGCTCAATTATGATTATATGTTCGAGATTGAAATTTGTTCCTCTCTTGAGCAAAGCGCTGAGTTTTCCAACGCCAGGCTTCGCAGAGTAAATGGATCTTTAGCCCCAAACAGATTTCCGATTCGTCACTGTCGAGCCCCGGATTTCCGTGCTCGACCGGAGACATGATCCGGCTCGCTGTGGCATCCCTTAGATAATATAGAACACCGAATGTTCAGTTGAATTGGTGATTCGGTGATCGCTCCGTCGATGCAAGACAGGAATATTATTTGAAGATCTGTCGGAAAAAAATCGGAACTTGCCCAGCGGGATTCAAGTCGAGGGATGCTGCGGGCAGTAACTCCCGGGGATTAGTTTATTGATTCGTTAATTGATAGCTCCATGGATCGCGAACTCGATCGATCGGTTTCTCGATTCATCGCACGTCGTCCCGGGGAGAAGGATCCAAATATCGACTTGGGCGTCTGACGTGTCTGCTGGCCTCTCAAGTCTAGCGGATCCTCCTCTCTGGAGAGAACGTTCCCTCACTACATCATTTTTAGTTCATTTAGTCAGGCGGTATATTTATTCAGCCAAGAACGCGTGGAATCGAGGACCCGGAGGACTCATAGCCAAATGGATTGCGGATCAGAGACAGCGGGTAATTTGTAAAAACTTTAGGAAGAGCAGGAAGCTCCTCACGTCTGCGAGTTCAATTCTGCTATACGAGCAGCGTGGAGCCTCTAACCAGCTGAAAACGAAAGACAACGGATACAACCGCATTCAGGCCTATTAGGTTATTGATCGGGCGTTGCTATCCGCAGACCTGCAGATCGGAGCTCGGAGAGACGCCTCGATTGCCCCATCAAACCCATTCCCGGTAAACGGAAGAGGAAAAATGCATAGTTCTTCGACACGGTACTTTTCCGACACATTTAGATAAATTCATTGACCGAGCGAAGAAATCTTCGCGCGGAAGCCACTGAATTAATAAAAGCGGTGGGAAGACCCGATTCATTTGCGAAGGATCCATGCGCCAGCGGCGACATCGCATCGCCGTCTCGACCCTCGGGGCTCCTCGGGTTTATTGTGAAAGGTGACACCATGGACAACACGGCTATCAGCCAAAAAGCCCGAGCGGACAGAGCACAAAGATGAGCGAAAACAATAAGCGAGAATGCCACTGCGGAGCGGAACCGCCGAACAAAATGAAAAACTACGCATCGATCAGAAATATCGAGCTATCCGATCGGTAACGTGCTGAGGTTGGATGCCTCCGGAGGATCGGAGCCCATCGAGCGATTCGACACTAGACGTCTCTCGCGTGAGGGAGAGCGCTCACGGGTTCTGAAGATCCCCTCCATAAGAACAAACACTCTGGTAAAATGGGCGGCCGGCCTTAAGTCCTACTTGTCAAGATGTCTCCTCTGCGGGAATGTTCTCCTGTTCTTCCCCCTTTCTCCGGATGGACGAGCGTGCAAGCAAACCAGCTCGCGGAGCGACGAATGCGCGAACAAGAGAGCGGAGGCTCCCACAGAGAAAAACTCCCGAGGTCGACCGGGTGTTCGCCGATCCCTCTCTGTGCGCGGCACGGGAATACTCGACCCCCAGGCATCTCTCATACCACTTGCATACCCTGAGCGAGGTCGCTGAGACCTGAGTCGGCATTGCTCGCGGCGCGGGACTTTTTGCAGGTTCGGCCGGCTGCAACATGACGCTGCGTTCGTGAGCGACTTGGTTCTCGCACTCGGTCGGAAAGATGGACAGTGACAGACGTTTTCCTTCTGGAATCCCCGGGATCTCCCTCCGCTGCCGTTCCCCACTCTAATTCTATTCCTGAAACGTTGAGCCAATTTGGATTCGCGGTCGGATCGCTTCGAAAGGCCCTCGACAGATGACCCGCTCGGCACGCTGGCCGCCGTCCGTGGAAATGTCGCTTTTGTAAACGCAGAGATACGAAGCATCCGTGAAGCCGGACCAATTTCACCGTTCACTGAGCATTCTCCATCCATTCAACCACTCGGAGCTAAGACACAAGACAGCGACGCCCGATCCCCTGCAGCGAGACCGGCTAGCCAGTCGCTCGTTCGTTCGCTTGGCCGGTCGAACGTAAAGCCGGTCGGTCGGTCGCGCGGTTGCTTGCTTGGCTTGCCGTTCGGTCGGTCAACCAGTTAGCTACTTGGTCAGCTACTCGAGCAAGCGGGTTAAGGGACACCGTGCTGGAGATCAAATCGGAGGCGTGCTCGGACGGCTCTCGCGATAAGCGAGGCTCTATGGGTCGTTTCGGAAAAAAATTACTCATCAATTTGTAGTCTTGACACTCGCGCTAGTCTTCGGACTGAGAAGAAGATTGCCAAGGAGCACAAAAAATACGTCTGCCCGAAAACCTGCTCCAACGAGATCGGAGAAAGAAAGAGTCAGAAAATAGCGCGGCGGAGAGAGGGAGAGGACAACCGAACGGACGGATGATAAAATTGCATTAAGGTTTCTCAGTGTTCGCGGCGCGGGCGCCCGTCCGATCCGACGACACGAGGACAAAGAACAAGACCGCCTCGGTGGAAAAAAAACTGCCACGCGATGATGGTCTTAATCTCCGCTCATTCAAAATTCGCCCGGAAGAATATGCATCTGAGCGATGGTCCAGGAATTATTCTCCGTTATGAGTTTTTCCCGCCAAGGTCGTCGAGGTTATTTCGTCGATGTGTTCACCGCTGACGGTGTCTTGTGTCGGGAGCATATCGCGAACCTCGTTCGATCTGAAGCGACAGGAGAGAGACAAGATGAAGGCGAAATAGAACTCGCTCCGAAACTGACGGCTCGGCTGAAGGCACTGCCTCACTCAGTCAGTGTTCTCCGTCGAGGCTTTCTCTCGCACGGCAGATTTCCCAGCTTTGAGGCAAACTTGCAAACTGTTGTTCCTGCGCGAAGCCTGTCACCTCGATACGTGCGCGGATTTTCTAGGAGCGCACTGCGGCTCGTCTTCTCGGCCGTTCTAGGACCGCTGAACACGAGAAGCGAACTCCCGGTCGCGTCCGGGAAAAAGATGCCATCGAAGATAGTCGCTTGATTCGGTCGACGAAGGCGTGCCTTTCGGCAAAATCAACTCTATGTCGGGAACCTCTCCCGGACGACGACGACGGACTGCCGCCGCGCCATTGGAAACCTTCGGAGATTTTGAATAACGTTCATTGATTCGTTCCCTCACTTTCGGAGGGAAATGATTTGTAGGCTCCAGCGGTCGTGTTTAAAAAACGCGTCCTGGGATTTGGGAGCCAGAGCTCATTTTTTTCCCTGACGTTCTCGAAGCTCTTTCGCGCCTCGTGCCGCACTTCTCCCCGTTCGCTCCCGGCAGCGAGTCCGGCTGGCTGATGAATCATTCTCATAATTAGGAAGTGACTAAACAGAACACGATCGAAATTCTGCGTTCGAACGTCATGAAGCGTGTGTCCCGGATCGGGCGTGCGGCGGGAAGTCAGGTGCGGATGGGAATTTTCTTTGAGCGAATACACATCATTCCATTCAGGACGTGATCTCCATTTTAGTGCGCGGGTCTTTCTTCTAGCCTCAGGGATTCACGGCGCATCAACAAAGAGAAGGCGATTGTGGAATTCAGGAGGAGGGGCGAAGAGTCTGTCTCGAATTCTCGCTCGGAGTTCCCGCGAGCCGAATAAATCGAAGTTCTCAGGAAGCTGGTTATGAACGATGTTCTTGACCGTGTACCAAAGAACTGATGTTTTCATTCTCGCTGGAGAGGGAGGGGGGCGATTCGCCCAATCTCTGATTTCCTCTATCAATTCGATCGAGGCAGACTAATTCTTCCACAGTGCGAGAGTGATTCCTTTGAAAGGATCCTCTGTCATCGAGAAGAGTCATTCCATTCTTATCTCATGAAAGGAGCTTCAGATTTGTGGAAGCGAAGTCCTTATCATGCCGGGAAGCGTTCCAATCCCAAGATCCGGCGAGACAAAGGGATCCTCTGGGAAATCCGCACTGCAACAGAGTTTTAAGGGCTCTCGGATGATGCTCGACCTGCATTCAAGACCGCTGGGCCCGACCCGGAGCCCCTCCTTCCCGATGACAGGGACATTGATCTTGGCTCGCTGGTGCAGTTCTCCCGGAAACAAAGATATCTTATTCAGTCAGAAGAATTGCGAGATGCGCGAACAAATGCGACTGGACCCCCCGGATATCACTCTCGAAAGATTTTCCCCGAGAAGTTCAGTGTTTGTGACACCTCGCGCGAGTCGAAACAATGCTGTAAAAAGCAACAACGCGACGTTCACAGGAGTTCCGAGAGAAGGATCCAAGCGGATCGAGTTGGGAGGAGAAACAGCTGCGTTCTGCCCCTTGTAGCATGTAGTATATAGAAAGAGCGATTTGGTTGACTCGCAACGCTTCCAAGCTGCTCAAATGCTCTTCTTTCCTTGTTGTTCGACGTCCGCGTTCGTTCCCTCGCTCCACTTTTTTTTCACACGCATGCGGCGAGTCAAACCGGGCGGCTTCATACTCACATAGCGAGCCGGAGGTCGGAAGTCTGTGTTTCTTTTTGTTTCGTTCTCCTAGTTTCTCTGATCCCGCTATGCGCTTCCATTGCGGCTGCTACCGGGAATGACGTCGAACAGCGACTGCATTCAAAAAAAACAGGAGCGTCAAAGAGTACTTTTCTTGTTTTTCTCTCTCTCTCCCCCCGCCTTTTCCTCCCCATGTGAGTCTACGCTGCGCAGGCTTTCCACACTCGAACGGATTTTTTCCTTCCGGTCGTTGTGCCGCAGCGCCGGAGCTCCTCATACTTTGAGCCTTAGTCCGCGGAAGTAAGCAAGCCGGCTCCTAACCTCATGCCAAGAACAATACCACCGGCGCGCCGTCCGGTATCCCGTCACGAGTGAAGCTTCGTTCCTTCTTAACCCCGCATCCGCGCCGATCAGAGGTCACCGAATCGACTTCAAACAGCAGAAGATCCCTCTTGTTATTCCGAGCAGCCCGTTCCTAGCGCGGAAGACGCCCGTCCCAGTTCTGCTCCACCGGAACCGTCATGCAGGGAACGAAATTTCCCGGATCCGCGCGGGCGAGAAAAAAGCTGCAGCGTCAGAGAAAGAATATTCGCAAATCCTGAGTCGTGGTTTCCAGGGGAGCGTCCCCTCACGGGTCTGGCCCGACCCATTCACGTATCTGCGGGGTCCTTCGTGTGGCGGTCCTAGTTGTCATGACGGCGGCGTTGTTACCGATTGTGCTGGCAGGGGGGGCGGCGGCCGTGGTCGTCGTCGTCGTCACGGAAGAGAAAAATGGGGAAGACGATAGGGGGCGCGACGGGGAGAAGGGTGTCCATGCTCTCGCGGTCGACGCCTGTAATCCAAGCCGGCAGAGCGAGCAGGCCATATTAGATATTCGTCGTCCCTGCCTAAGCTGCTTATCTTGGCCACTACGAGACGATGGACGAGGCCCAGTTGACTGGACAGAGGAGCGTAGAGGAGCCGGTGGCTGATATCCCTCGGCGCAATATGTCGTCGATAGCAGGCCGACTGGCCGGCTTACTCCGTTCCTTCTGTGCACTGCTCTTTGTTTGGCCTTTTCTGCTGAGGCCACCTCATGCCCGAGCCGACCGTATCCGCCCATGTCCCGCAACGACCACCGCCGCGCCGCTCAACAAAGCCAACGGCCTGAGATTATTAAAGCAGGGGACTCCGCGCATGTGGCCGCAGGGTAAAGGACGCGATCCATTGGCGAAAACTCACAAGGGGAGTGCCGAACATGTAACACGCCGATCGGGCTGAAACTTTGGTCATAGAATCCCCACCCCGAGAGAAGTTCAACCCTAGGATATTATCTGCGTATGGCCACTTTAAGGGTGTTTAAAATTTTTTCGAAAATCCGCCCTTAAGCATTGACTCTATGGGAATAATGGAAAACACTATGAACAATGGACGAATATTGGATCTGCCCGAGATATCCGAAGACATAATATGTTTTTGGATCGCCGGATTCAAATTTGGCGCATCTTCATGAGTGGTATCGACTCCCAATTCCTTCGAAACAGCCAAATAATTAGAGCCAAGTTTCTACATGAACGGAATGGAGCAATTTATTCTGACGAATTCAGCATACGTGGTAGTCTACGAAAAAGAACTTCATACATAGATTCTGCTTGCAATGTATGCATTTTATGAACGGAATACAAAAATCTGTTTGTAACTTGCACCAAGTTTGGGAAGTTGGGAAGTTGAACAAGGGACTGATGAAGATCTGGTGTCAGGAAATTCTAAAGGAAGTTCTGGATCGCACCCAAGTGGATCGATGTGTGCTTTATCTCGATTCCTGGGGCGGACAGCGAGATCAGAGCTTGTTCCAACTGGACGACGAAGAAATCTGCCTTAAGACACTACCGCCGGGGTCAACACCGCTGATTCAGCCGCTGGACGTTTACTGCTTCCAAATGTAGAAGAATTTCGCGAAGCGAATGACTCGAGCATGTGGCTTGATCGGATGCCGCATCGACCGCCGCGATGATGTCCTTCGACTCCAATCACTCATCTAGAATCATTTTCAGCACCCTGATTTCCGAAGTATGTGGTTGTACGGCTGGTACAAGTCCGGCTTCGATGTGCCGGAGATACCCTTCCTGAGTATCGCCGAGATGTTGTTCTCGGTCACTGAAGTTTGTTCCGGATGTGTGTGTGATTCATGTCGCGGAATTCCGTTCATAATATGCATACATTGCAAGCAGAATCTATGTGTGAAGTGCTTCTTCGTGGACTACCACGTACACTGAATTCGTCAGAATAAATTGCTCCATTCCTTTATGTAGAAATTTGGCTCTAATTATTTGGCTGTTCCGAAGGAATTGGGAGTCGATACCCCTCATGAAGATGCGGCAAATTTGAATCCGGCGATCCAAAAACATATTATGTCTTCGGATATCTCGGGCAGATCCAATATTCGTCCATTGTTCATAGTATTTTCCATTATTCCCATAGAGTCAATGCTTAAGGGCGGATTTTCGAAAAATTTTTAAACACCCTTAAAGTGGCCATACGCAGATAATATCCTAGGGTTGAACTTCTCTCGGGGTGGGGATTCTATGACCAAAGTTTCAGCCCGATCGGCGTGTTACATGTTCGGCACTCCCCTTGTCAGTCAGATCGCTCCTAAGTGGATCATGAATGATGAAAAGCGTTGCCATTCCGTGCGCGATTGATGATAGATGATAAGCACGATAGAATCGGAGCCAAGAGGGTGTCCGGAGCGAAACTCCCCCCCATCTCATAGAAATCTCAGGCTAGCTAGCTGCCTGCCTTCGACTTCGGAACGTATCGAATCTTTTTTCTTTCGAAAGAACATTCGGACAATATTTATTCAACGGGGTGAAATTCGTAATCGTACTCTTGCCTCCGGATTTCGAATAAGCCAAAGTCTCGCGAGGGTGACGATCCGATACACTCTCACGAAAATACTGTTCAACGATAAAGTACCAGAGGTCCATCGGTGTCGGGTGGTCGTGGTGAGCCGGAGGGCTCGTGGGTCGTGTTCTAGGCAGCGAGTTATATCAGATTGGACGGCGATGCGGTTGACGCCGAAATGTTCGCCGAAAAAAAAAAGAGCCCCAGTCAGACGGGCGAGAATCTTTTCCCGGTTGAATAATCCAGGTTCTGGAACACGGTGAGAAGGATCGACGCGAGAGAAGACAGGGGAACAGAGTGAGAGAGGCACTTTTCTTCGTTGGAAGATTGTACGCACACAGTTTCCGTCTGAGCTGGACGAGCTGGACAACGTCCCGGGAAAGACCATCAGATTATTTTCACAATAAGCTTCGGCGGGTGGGATGAATTTCCCCCTACGGTCGTCCTTTTTAATATGTCTTTCCATCGCTCGGGTGCCCGGTCGCGGACGATCGCCATGAGGGGGGGCGGGGGTGGAAATTTACACATGGCCCGTGGATTGCCCGGAGATGCTACACTGCGCGCGCACTGCCACACTAATCACCTGGTGAAGCCCCTGCGTTCAGAAGAATGACGCTTCTTCTTCCAGAGGCTTTTGAGGGTGTGCTCGCCCTTGTCTACCGTGTCTGCTCGAATGCCCAGCCGTTTATGCGTAAGCTTTTGCTTTGAATGGTTGGATACGGAGTTGAAGCGCTCGCGCACTCGGAACCAGTGCGAAGCTTATCGTCATTATTGTTATGGGTGCCGCATGGTAGCTAGCTGGCCAGGCCGCCGGACAAGCAGTCGACCAGGCCTGTGGGATGACGTTAACGCTCAAGAGTTGGACGACTTGCTGGTTGAGCGATGCTGCAACGACGCCGAAGCACAACGGCCGTTACGCAGTGCGATGGCGCGCATTCCCTATCTTCTACAGCCATCCGTACCGGCTAAAGGGCCCGTCAGAGCGTTGACTGATCGCAGACGTATGCTCACTGTCACAACACGGTGGAGCAGCAGGCAAGCCTATTGTCTTGCCTCGCTAGCGTGGCGGAGAAATGAACTTGTGAGTGGGAAGATATAACGGCCATTAGCGTGAAAGTTTTTGGCACTACATCATACCTATGCATCATTCTGGCGAGGGCGCCGACACCGACTTCTGCTGGAGCCCCGCAAAACTGTCAGGCGAAGGACCGAAAGGGGCTGGAGCGGCGAGGGGAAGCGGTCTTTTCGCCTCGAGATATTTCCAGTCTGAGGAAGCTGTACATTACGTCGTCGACGTTGAAGGAGGAAAACGTGAGAGACAATATTGGGTGATGGGAGGAGTCGAATTGCGGGAAAAATCTTTGACGAGCCCTTTGTTCGACTTTGAAAGAGGAAAATTCTCGACGGGCTGACGGGCAATCAGGCAGTCAATCAGTGGAAACATTTCTGAACTTTTTTTCTCTTCGTTCGAAAACCGCAACGGGGAGAGACGGGGACTGTCTTAAGTCCTGTGTACGTGTTGCTGTCTCGATCCGATCGTCAGGGCAACGTCCCCGTCCGGAGGATACACATAGTCATTGACTCGTTCTCCGTATAACTACGACTGTCGACCACGCCGGCTTCGCATAACTGGCGGGCGCAGGAGGATGGTGGAGTTCCGGTAATTCTGGAGTTTCTTTGCGGGAACGATCCATATAAAAAATCGCCAGTCACCAAGCGAGAGAGGATTCGAGGAGCAAACATCTCCATCGAGTTTCGCTGACGCGACGAGATCTCCCGCATCGACCACAGCTCCCGCAATTTGCGTCGCAGACGAGAGGATTTTCCGCCAGAAGTGACCGGAGGGATTTCTCATAGAGCCCATACTGACTGAAACATAGAGCTGACGAGTCGACTTTCCCGAATATCGATGAAAAACTCCAGAGGAATCGTGTCTAGAAGTCCGAACTGTATGCGACCTTCTTGGAGGTTTCTTGAAATTCGCCTGCCCTCCATCAGGATTGCGAACGATGGATAGTGGAGCGGCTTCGAGCGAAATTAAGTTGCTTGAAAAATGGCCAAGTGATGTCGGATGTCGGATGACTGTGCAGTACAAATACCCGGTCCCGCGTATGAGAAATCTTTTCTTCCTCATGGACCCCAGGCTAATGAGAAACTTCCTCCTCCAAGATTTCAACGGGAAGGCTTGTTCCTCTGTTTGTTCGGTCCTGTAGGTCCTACGCGGTATTTCGAGGGGCATTTGAGAAGCGACATCGACGTTGTCTGTACCGGGACGTCAGCCGCCTTCTACAAGCCGTAAGCTAGAACGATTCCCCTGGTTCCCGTATGTTTTGAGCCGACTTAGGGTGGAGCTGTCGAATAGGATCTCGGAGACGGAATATTCTCCAGAACCGCAGCCTTCACCACCCACAGAGCAATCGCATGGAGTTCCGTACTGGAGTATCTCTGCGATCAATATGAATACTGTGATTTGTCTGCCGGTCCGTGGCGACACAACAAGGTCAAAGCTTCGCAGGAGCTGTTCTATGGCCATGGAATCGGACCCGGCCGGAGTCATATTCTGCTGAAGTGAATAGTTCCCGACCTGCTCTCTGATGAAGTCCTCGGTGAACCGCGTCCCTAGGGAAGCCAAGCTGTCTCGCACAGCCACCTCATCGGTTGGCTGGCTGGTCGGCCGCTCGCCGCTCGGCGAGGACCAACCATACATCAAGCTGAGGCGACGTCGCTGCTGTCTCACGCCATTCCTCGTTTCGAGCTCTTGCTCCGCTTCGGAAACTCGGTGGCTCGCTGCAGCACGGGAATTAGGTTTCGAAGCGTGGCCGCGCGCTTTTGTCACCATCGGAACTCCCGATGGCTCTTTTTGGAACAAAGAGCATGCGGATTCCGCGGAATCGAAATACTGTTCGAGAGGAGGGCCATCGACGGACGGGAATCGCTCTTTAGAGACACTTGCTCCCCTGGTTTTCCGTTATTTGAATCGTAGACGGCTTACTCGGTCGAGTCCGACGTCTTCCGGCAAACCTCTACGTCTTCCTCCGTCGGAGGAAGCTCGGAGCGCAATCGGGAGGCGCTAGACCAGGGAAAAAGCTGATCATTTGATATTGGAAAATAACCAAGATTCATCGCTCGAACGACGACCGGGAGAAGACGGGGGACGACGGCGAGGAACGAACGGCGGAGACTTGAAAAACACGGTAACAAGGGCCTTGGGAGAAGAGAGCCTTGCCTAGCTCGGCGCTGTGTCACATCTTAAATTATTATGTTCTCTAGCAACCGAGAGAATGAGGTAAATTGAGAGATAGCCAGCGAGCAAGCGAGCAGGGAAAAGATAGATAGATGAAGCGAGAGAAGAGTCAGAAATAACGACGCCACCGACAACAGACGACGACGAGAGCGTTGTCTCCGGGAAGATAAGCAGCGGCGAAATCTCCATGGGCACGACATTAGGATCGAGCCCCGCGCGAGATCCCGACGATCTCTGTGACATCTGTCTGGCCGCTCGGGGGCCGATTGCGCAAGAGAAGGGGAATGATTTCGCCCAATCTGAATATACTATGTAATATCGACCGTCTGATATTCAGGACAGAATTTGCTCTCGGCAAGCCGCTCAGATGAATTCCACTCCGGATCACGGATGCTGACTGCTTTTCACTCTCTGTACACAATAAACGACGTCCCGTATCGTTCCTGCGTCACGAGAGATTTCGACGACTCCCATGAACAAGGAGTTCGAGACACGCTCCGGAGCGCGTTGCGTATTGTAGACGAGGCCTCACAACCTACTACTTGAAATCAGATTACGAGCCCGTCGAGCTTTCGCCGGACTCGAATCCGCACCGCCCAGCGACCGGTCGGGAGGGAGTGGAGTGACACGCTTGAACGAATCCAGCATAACGACACGTCAGCGAGAAACGCGAAAATCATTGTGTATTTTTACCCGGTAGTTTTCTGCTTCTGTTCCGAAGAGGGGCGAGAAAGCGACAGACCGAGATGGGAGATTTGGATGCGCAACGCCAACGAAATCCTCGGACAGCTAACGAGTTGCTCGATCCGGTCAGATCGAGCCGCAGCCGCGGGATATTCCTATCGCGCGATTTGTTGAAGGCAATACATATTTCTTGTCGCGATCCTTCTCAGAGTGGGAGAGTCTGAGAGAGGTAAAGGGAAGGAAAGTCCGAAATCTCTCGGCGACCGACGAGGATGTCCGAAAGTTCCTCAATGTCCACGTCAATATCACAGGACACGATGCTTGGGATGACCTTCTCGAGCACCGAAGTTACGAAACCAGTGTTGAAATGTGGTCCACGCCCACTCCGTGACGCTCGTCTTCCGTGAATGGCTCCTGAGGCGACCGAGTCCGCGGATTTCGGCCGGGGCAGTCGCTCCTTTCACGTACGGACGTGCCTCGAGACCATCCACAGATACCAAGGACATGATCCGAACTTCGAGGAGTTGGCCCCGGGTGGATCGTTGCCGACTGCATGAAAAGATTCTGTCATCCGATTCGAAACCAATTTTATTCACGGCCGCCAGATAATAGCTGCCGCTCGCCGTGATCGAATGCCCATATCTACATCTGCATACACATATGAACCCATTCGGTATCACGCGGATTAAAATCGCTCACGATCGAGATTTTACGGGAAGTTCCGATGGTGGCTCCGAGCTCCGACCGGAGACTCTCTCAGGAAGAGGAATGGCAAATAATCTTGGATTCCATCTTCCGGTGCTTCTTTCACCGCGCTCCTGCCCTTTAATGCTGTGTCCAGTGCTCCCGTTTTTTTTCTGCGAAACAGAGCGGCCGGCGAAGATCGGGTGGATAAGGAAGGACGAGGGAAAAACGGATGAGAAAGTGGAGCGGGGCGGCGGTGTTATGGCCGTTCCCCGGTTCATCCCTTCGGAGTACCCAACTCGTTCGCTCGCCCGCCCGCCGCCTAACCAACCGCCCGCCCGCTCACACACCACAGGGACGGAAATACTGTGGCCCATCCTCTGTTATTAACCGGGAAGGAACAACGGCGAAGACGACGAGGACAACGGATCCGGAGCAGCTGCGTTGCTTATCTCGAAGCACATCTTTTGCTTTACTCCTTCTCTCCTCTTCCTACTGTACTGCTAGCCGGGCTGGTCGGCGGGCCCGTGTCCGCCCGCCGCCCGGACCCTTTGGTCGGCCGCTTCTTTTGGGAGAAATAAGTCATCTTTCTCCAACTTTCCTGTTTCTCACTGCTTTCGGAGCTGAAACAGCCGCCGCCGCCTGGGAAGCTATTCGCCTCGGCCCTCTTTTAGAAAGCGCTTTTTGCTGGTGGTCGTCCTCATCATCGTTTTCGTCGTGTGTTGTCGCTCTTCTCCCGATCTCTACATCCTCGTAGCCAGATTTGTTCGGACCCGCCGGGTCTCCGCTCATCGACAAGAAAAATAAATATCCGTCTAGCAGTTTTTCCCCGTCTCGTTAGAGATCGTTCGGGAATCCTCATCCTCGCCCCTCCGCATGTGGGATCATTTCATCCACGATGGAGGGAAAATCACGTCAAGGGTTCCTCGACGGAGTTTCGAACGATTCCCCAAGATTCCCGATTGCTCGCGCAGGAACGCATCGTTGGAGAAGCAGCGAGGCAAGGAAACCACGCGACACCGTCGACGCCCGCCCTTTGGAGTCGCCTGATTACACCTTTGTTTCGTTTCCACCCCGACTCCGCAAACAGAGCTACGCAAACGACCGCGGAAACGCTGAAATTCCGGCTTTACGGGCTCGACGGGCCGACCTCAATTGTGATGCGACGATCGGATGGCGGAAGTGTTCGACGCGTCCGGCGCGGAACTCGCACAACAACAACGACAGCAACGACAACAAGAACAACAGCAGCAGCAGTAGCAAGAGAGAAGAGACAACGCACTAATAGAGGACATGGTCACTGTTGGCGGCCGGGGACCGACAAGCAAGGCGGCATCTCGTTCGGCGTTCCTCAGTTCCGCAACTCGTTGAACAAAGTTCGTCTCGTTCGGAGCACGCAGTTGTTTGCAGTGATGTCGCAAGCCCCGGTTTGTTCTCTCTTCGCTCATGACTGTGCCCCCTCTGAATGTTCTCCGCTAGGTCAGTCGTTCGAACAGCCGCTCGGACGGCCCTCCGTCTCTTTTTCGGGCAAATGGGTAAACAGGCGAGAGACCGCACAAGCAAAAGGCCGGCGGGTAAGGTGGTTGGATTCCCAAACTCTCGGCCGTCGGAACGCTTCGATGGCGGCGGCGGCACAACACGAGCCGTCATGTCTAGGGCTTTCGGAAACAACGACACTCTATCTCCGAGGCTGTTGACAAGCATTCTGTCGTCGTCACTTCCCTCATTTGTGGTGAACATTCCCTTGATATTTTCTGTGCCGTCTTCTTCCCTTCTGGGCTGATGGAGTTCCTGAATGAAATCTTCCATTCACCATGTGTCTTCCTTCAGCATTCCGACGTCGTTGCGACGCTCTCGGGCCCCCTCGCTGGAAGCCGCAGCGGTTTCTCCTGTCGCGTGCAACCCCTTCCGTCGCCCCATGGGCCTACCTTCCCGTCGCTCCGATCCAGAAACGATACATCCTTCCCGCACCTAGCATATTTTCCAATGTCGGACCTCATCTGCTGGCCTAGCTGCTCGGTTGACCAGAGAATTGTCGCGGAGACCCGAAGTATCACCGGATACGGGACATCGAAATCAACGGTTCCGTTCTTCCGTGCTGCAAGTCAAAAATCCTCCCTGGAATTTAATGGAGAAGTTCGCCGATTTCGTCCCCTGAGGCTCATTTTCGCTTCGGATGCCCAAGGAGGTGGGTGCAGATATCGACGAATATTGGGTATGTGGTGCCCACCGTATGCCTATCTCTCGGCTCTGCGACTGCGCGATCATGCTCCAAGTCGCGAAAGGAGAATATGAACGAGGCCATCGACGCTGCGCTCGCCAACAGCAAGTAGCAAGACGGTCTGCAGGCCCGCCACAAGTTAACCAACGCAGGGGGAACGAGCCGAGGTTAAGAAGTACGAAGAACTACAAAGGGGAATCTGCCGACGTAATAGTGTCTGTGCGTCAATTAATGACCACTTGCTAAATTAATGGTCCCAGCAGCAGGCGCCGAGACAAGCAATTTTTTACCTTCGTTCTGCCCTGTCTCTCTGTTTTGCCGGTCTTCCGTTCTTTCTTCGGCTCCTCGGTCGCTATCGGACCCCGCTACGGTACAACCGAAATCACCTCTCGGCATCACAATCGAGCGACGTGCTCTCCTGACAGAGTCTCCCGCCCTCGGACATATCAGATCTCCCGGCTAGGTCCTGAATCTGATCTTCTTTGATTCATTCAGGAAATCCATTAGTTTTACAAAGTCGATTGCCGATGGAGGAGCGGCACCTTGAGAATTCCTGAGTTAAAAAACTCCCCGTCTGTCCTTGAGCTTAATGAGCTCAGACCTCGGGCTCCGGGTCTGGCCGCAATATCAGACAACTTGTTTGCTTTGATACGCTCACGGTTCCGGCTGACGTTGTTGGAAGCTTGCCAAGCCAGCTACAGGTGGCAAGCACACCGGAGAGAGAGCATCGAGCAACACTTCTATTGTCCCACCAGCTGACGGTTTTCTCGATTAAATAGCACTCCACCTCTGACACAGCTGTGCGGCTCATTGAGTACAGCTCGCAAGAAAAAAAAACCTGCGGTCGCCGTTGGCTTTCATTCGCGTCTCGTTGATGACTACCGGCACCAGTCAGGCTCGCTTGATCTGATAGTGGGGGATCGGACGAGTCCTGTGTGCTGGGAGGCAATAACGGTAACGGTTCTTTCGCGCGAATCTCGGGAGAACCATCGAATCATTCACCGTCGCAATATCGGGATCTGTAGAGATACTTTGCGGACCGATGGAATCCTTCCTCAATATTATGTAGTAAGTATGTATGACTGTTTTCCCCGTATGCGTTTTCCAGGAGGAGTCAGGGCCGTCTGCAATCACACGCACTGTGCTCCGCTTCGCTTCCTGCTCGCGCGGATCGAGAGAGAGCGGGATCTCGGAGGGGGGCGGATTTTTCCTTTCTTTGAAGTCCTTGGCCTCGTTTCACCATTTGTCACTGAGTTCTGTCATGAAGAACAGATGGCTCCGGATTGTGAGCGTGACGCTATCGAGAAGACGAAATAGGAGCGGATCACGACCACGGAGCCCGGCACGGAAATAAACGAAAGAGGACGAAACGAGAATCCTTTGAATTCAACACCGAATCAAATCGGTAGAGCTCAGCTCTCTTGCAGAGAACATCGCGCTTCCACATACATGGATAGCGCGCCCTCGATCGTGATCGAGATCCCAAAAAGGTGAATCCATTCTTCTGGATTGTCGTACGGACCTTCCCTCTTCCTCCCCCTCTGACCCGTCAGAGCACGGATCTTCGTCCCGTGTTTCGGTCAGAACACATTTTTCTGTAGAAACTCGAGCTCTGATAGTTGAAGCAGACCCGACATGAAAGATTCATTCAATCTCCGTCCGTTCCCATGTTCCAAGGCCGTGGAGGGAATGCAATTGAAACTTTCCCGTGAGGAGGAAAGCGGAGAAGGATTCCCCTCCACATTTCTCCCCATCTGTTCCCCGGGATGATTCGATAAGGGATAAGATAGACTGAGAGAGCAGAGGCAATCTTGCTCGAGGCGCGAAGCTCGACGGACGACGCGACAGCGGAGTCGACTTTGAAGCAGCCTCCGCAGGCTACATGGAAAACCTCTTTTGTTCTTGTGTTTCTTCAGTCCGTCACGGTGTGCTGCTCGTGGCTTCTGCGACGAATTCGAGGGCGGATAAGGGTCATGGAAGACATCCGACAGGGCGATAGGAACATGCTCCTCATGACCAGGACGGCACGGTCACATTCCCATCCCTTATGTGGCATACCCTTGCGTAATGATTCGTCATGGAGGTATCGCATCGTCCCAACTTCTCGAGTGCCGCGTCGTAAACGTTCGGAGGAGGGGGAACAAGAGGCGCGAAATGGGTTGCTATCCCACTGCGGGCGGAGGTAAAAAGAGAGGAATATTCGTGAGGGTGAGAAAACGAAACGAACCCAAGAAAGAGTCAGCACAAGTGTCAGCGCGACGTGTGCGTAATTGGAGGGTAGTCACAACTGGCAACGCCCCGAGGTTTTCTTTGCAAACGCTCGCATGATCCTTTCACGCCATCCTTGAAATGAGCACAATGATGACATGGATGACGACAGCGTTAGGGACCTCCCGCAACTCGGTCTGGCTTAGCCGTCCGCACACGATGATGACGACTGAGGCTTGCAGACGCGTTGAAGAGTCCCAGAAGCGTCAAAAGTGAGGACTACGGCGCCGCCTAACAAGCAACGGATGAATTGCTCGTCAGGCGTCGCTCTCGGCTCTCACAATTCTGCCGTCCCTTGAGCGAGGAAACGGAACAGAAAAACTGAGCCTTCGGAAAACGAACGGTACGCTGGTGCGGGCGAACACGCTGTAACAGCAGCAACACGAACGTTAAGATCACCGGCAATTTTTAACAAAACTGCTGCTTCAGCTGCACCATCTGTTGCGAGAATCCGCGCCACAGATCGCGGCGTCTGATGCGTCTTTGCCGACTCGGGGAACGACAGCATCGGATATACGAACCCTCGGGGAATAATTGAACTTTTCCCGCAGGAAACGAAAATGTTTCTGCTGCGTTCCGGTCATCGAGCGTTCTCCTCTTCTGGATATATGGTGCTCGTAGGTGATATTCTATAGAAGAGATGGCAGGATGGATTTGATGCTCGATGGAATCCATTAGAAGACCTTCCAGGTCGCGTTCCATGTCGGGAATCATTCGATCAGATGATCAGAGACCAATATGGAGTCAGCTCCGTGATCAAAGAATCCTGCAGTACTTCATTGATATACACGGCGCATATATCGCTCCGTGCGGAGCAGACGAGAGCCCTAGGGCATCCTTTGAAATTCTGAGCGAGCAGTATTCGTTGCAGAAAGAACGTTCGTCAGAGACCCGCTCCCAGTGCGCACTGAGTCCCTTATAATGATTTGCCTCATAAACAAACGAAGGAACGAGCGAATGAACGAATGGATAAATAGAAGCCTCCGGGAGTAAAGGGATGAATGAATTTATGATTGGGCTCAGTGAGAGAGAGTGAATGAGTAGATCCCTCCCCCTCCTCCTCCCCGAAGAGTGAGTGAGTGAGCCTTCTCGACGATCGAAAGGAAGCGCGTGTGCTCATCGTTCGGTGTGAATGCATAATGCTCGCAACTTCGAGGGCATCAACAATTCGCAAAACTGCCGCAATCGTCAACCCTGCCTCTACCGCTAGTTGCGGCACGCTTGGTCGCGCGAACAGAGAGCAAAGTTGAGGGAACCAGGAGATAATGGACCAGAAGATCCTCGCCGTTCAACCGCAACAGGGAAAAGCGTAATCACATTTGTTCAGGGCACTTTGAACATTAGCACAATATGAAGCTCACCGACTGAGGCACTGATTGCCAACCGTCGCTCGCAGCGACATCCGAGTTTGCCTTCAGAAGGAGCGAGGACGGCACGCTTGACGGGAGCTCCGTGGACACAAGCCGTGGTCAGTGCGCGATGGTCGGCTTCCCGAAAGACTAATCCGCCTTGCCCGGGGCTACTGTGATGTGTAGCTTGCGATTTTGATGAGCTAGATGCTCTGTGGGTCCTCTGGTGGAAACGTTCAATCGGCAGTCGGTCGAGAGTAACACCTTCCGACCATGTAGTTCGGGGGCCGTACTCCCTCGAGCTTGGAGCTCCCTCGCTTTCCCAGCGGATACCTCGGGCCCGTGGGAAAAGAATTCGAGATGACGGCCGCCGGCCCAAGGACGGCCGATCCTCCACGCGAGCGCTGTGTGAGACGCGTTCTCCGCGGATTAGCGCGGTCAATCGAAAATGTTCTGCGAGATAATAGATTGATGATCGCCGCGGCAGACCTCGTGGCGGAGAGGATGATTGAGATCTTCTCTCGCGGACTCCTCCTGCAGGAATACGTGAGGCAACGACTACATGACGAGTAGCGCATATCTTACTGCCACCATCGCGAGCGACGTCCACGATCGCCGGCTATCGTCGTCACGACGGGCGGGATGACGAGCAGACACGCCACGCGATGAGGAAACTCTTCTTACGTGTCGGGAATAGAAAACCAGCGAACGTCCGACAGTCTTCAGCTCTTCGTCCGTCAAGAAGTCGCTCTGCCATCGAAGTTTCCCTATGAGGTCAATTGGCACTCAGCAACAGCGACGAGAAGTCGCCCATTCCGGTCTCTATCGCTTCTCGATGTCGTCTCTCGCTGAACGACTCGTATGATCCCGTGAAGACTAATCTGATGAGTCACACGATCGATAGGACCCGCCATTCGCTCGCGAGACCGAAAAAATGCGACGATGGTGAAAACCGATTTTAATGGCACGGCATGGAACTCCATCGGGTTCCGTTCGCGTGAAGGAGCACGACGAGTCTTCGATCCATCGGAAGAATAGTCAACTTTCGCCGTGCTCATGCAGTTGCATCACGCGCTCACTTATGCGGCCGATACTTTGTGAGGAGCCACCAGCATCGCTTTTTTTCCCCTACCGCGTTTCCACGACGGCGGCGGCGGCAAGAGCCGCCGCACCCCTCGCTGCCGCATCGCTCCATCGGAAAATCCGATCGATGGAGACCGATAGTTTTGTCTACAGCAAGCCGAAGCCTACGTAGTAGGTGGTGAACGGAAAAGCATTGGGTGCGCGCCTTGTTTAAGACCCGTATCGATTGACACCCATCCGGGAACGACGCGATGCCCAAAGCGTCCGGCTTGGGGCCCGGAAACCCTGAAACCTCGGGTCGAGCCCGTCTCAGGCGCCTGGAACCCGCTCGCTCCGACTCCGTCCTGAACCCGAAGGGTAATCGGGGAGAAAAAGCCAAACGAGAGATGTCGGAGATCCGGGAAGCATAGTTCGCCGAAAAAAAGGAGAATCCATCAAGTCGTCGCCGAAGCTAAAACGGAAGCCCCATCAAACACCATCACGGGCGGCGGCAGCAAAGTGTGCGACCCTGCGACCGTGACGTCTCTTGCGTCATGTACCGACGAGAGACGTTGACTGCGACAACGGAACGAGGTCGGGAGGAACGTGCCCGAAAACGTGGATCACAAGGAACGAACTAAAATAAAAAGAGCAACATGCTCGCCTCGTTATCTCAAGACACCTTCTTGCGTTCGTGGAGGTGTAGGCCACAGCTGCGCTGTTCGTCTTGCTCGAACTCTATCCGGGTGCCCAGATTGTCATTTGTTCTAATGCACAGATGCGTGTGGAGCCATTGCGAGAGAAAAGAGAGAGGGATCATGTCGGGGAAAGGCTAGGAGTCTTCGGCTTGCTGCGAGCAGGATAATGCGAGCACCATCATAGACTTTATCTCGGTCATACCTCCGTTGCTTTTCTCCTGTTCTGATTACTCTTCCCGTGGCGATTTCGAGCGCGATAGCTCTCGATTCGGCGGAGCCATCCGCGAACTCGAGTCTTCGAGCGCCCACCGGTGCCCTGCGAGAAGTACGGAAATACGATCCGGGAACTTTCGGAACTCACGGTCGGGAGCGCGGCAAGTGTACGGAACCATAGAAGGGCAGAGTCCTACGAATTCGGTCAGTGCGCTTCTACCAATTATTCGCGAAGCATTCGGAACGGCGAGCCGAACAGAACA
Source organism: Galendromus occidentalis (assembly GCF_000255335.2). Lineage (NCBI taxonomy): Eukaryota > Metazoa > Arthropoda > Arachnida > Mesostigmata > Phytoseiidae > Galendromus > Galendromus occidentalis. The sequence goes on along the minus strand of NW_003805074.1, from coordinate 606,460 downwards.
CTGGGAGCGGTGGTGGTTGCGGACGCCCACTGGCGGGAGTGGTGGTTGTTCACCTCATCAAGAATCGATTAATCTTTTTCCTTCTGTCTGGCCATCCGGCTACCCGTCAGCCTGGGCGTCGGGTCGGTCGGTCGCTCGTTCGTGCCAAGCCAGCCAACCAGCCAGGCGGCCGGCCAACCATCCGATCCTCCAATGCTTAAAGCGAACAGGAGAGGGGAAAACGCGGCGGCGGCGATCCGCAAGCATGGGCTGGATTGTGTCTCGCTAGGTAGGATTGATGGTGGAGCGGGGGAACGCTGGGGAATCGAATGCCATAAAGCGTTGTTCCTCGGTCGCTGTGGCCACGCTCCAGAGAAACCAACACCAGCGATGTGAGTTCGCCGGGCGACTTGAAGCTTTCATTTTTTCCTCGCTCTCTCGCTGATACATTTTCCAAACCGATCGAGGTGAGATACGAAGCAGACCTCGTAACAGAACACTCGCGCGAATTCTGTAACATCTGTTGACTGATGACGTTGACGATCAAAAGCTCTTCTCGACGTTCGACAACCTCATTCAGTCGGAGTGGGAGCACCGCAGAATTGTGAAAGAGTGCTTCGAAGACGAAAAAATCGGACATTTGCCCAAACTTTCTGCCGAACGGAGAGCATCTATCAGGAGAACGGTTATCCAGTTCGGGCGCGATTCGGTGTTCCCTACTGGCTTTCCTCATCAGCGAATCGTTCTTCGTCGTTGAGAATTCTCCTACCCGAGCGCTCCACGATTCGGGTTCATAGCCGTTCCTACGGGGATACTCACCTGCAAATAGAAATCAAAGCATTGTTAAAGTGGTTCAAGAATTCAGTGCGCTCGATAGGACCGGAAAAATTCGGAGTTCGGACCCCTGGGAGATCGGTAGCACACCCCGTGTGATTATCGGGCGCCCAGAGGCCACCGGGCCCTCGCCCCGGTTTCGCATTCCGCACGTCAGTCCATCACTCTTCCGGAATCGCATGACATTTCAAGATTCATTTCGGAAATTCGCTGCGACGTTTGGGTCATCCAGCCGGATTTTGCGTCGGAGCGGGTCTTCTTTGTGAGAGCCCGTCGGTATGTGAGTGGGTTCGTGCGACTGCGTGTGCAGTGTGTATTGACAGCTGCAGAGTTACATTAAGAGATGAAGAAGTGATCGATCCCGAACTCATTTGGCTGAGCGGACGATGGGGCCGGAGCAGCGGTGGAGCATGGACGGCGAACATCACTTCAGTGATGGACTGTCCTCACGTCTCACTACGGTCTATCTCCCTCGATCCGTTCTCTGACCCCTGCACTCCCTCCAGCCGGTGTCTTCCTTGTTTTCTCTGGAAGCGGTCCGAGAGCGTCGGTGCGAAGGAGTCGGATCAAATGAAGCGAGAGATAATACATCAGCCGACCGGAGCATGAGCTCGGTCAACGTAGAACATCTTCCACGAGGGATGATGAATGCCGTGTTTTGATCTGTCCCGTCGTGGCCTGACCGAGAACCCCCCTCGCTCCGAGTGAGTTTCTGAGATGGATCCGTCCGTGGCAGTACGGAGGAGCGAGTGCTCCCATCAGGAATCTATTTTTCCGGGCCACTCCATGAATAATTGGACATCAGTGAATTTACGAGTCGTCCTCGAGTTTCCGAGAAAGTGACTTACTGTTGCCAATTCTTCCCCAGAGTCAGCCCACAACCATCAGAGCGAAAATTTTGAATACACAGACTCTATTGGAGGTCATTCGAGTAAATGAGTCGCGGGCTTTGAGCGCGACAGAAGCAGGTCAGCAACAGCGCGCTCGACGGAGGCAACGTTTCAAAATTGGAAGCCATTCCGTTAATTACGTTGGGACTCCGGCAAAGCGTGCTCGCACGCTTGCTTGACTTACTCAATGAATGACCGACTGATGCACTTGCCCGAGCACACGGCGGGAGCTCGTGCGTGCATGTTAGCATGCCTCCTCGGCCTCTCATCTGGCCGCACGTTCCTGACTATACTTAATAGAAGAGAGATTCGAGATGTCCAGTGGACCGGGATAGGGAAGCATTTATGTATCATGGTGGAACACCTCGACTCGCGCAGGGAAGAAAAACGCTCCGGAGACCGCAATGATGACCGACTTCGTCGCAGCTGTCGACCTAGTTTTCCTCTGGGCTAGTAAGAAAGACTCAGTCGGTCGGTCGCTCGCTCCTATCAGAGTCTCGCAACAACGACAACGATCTCTGTCGCCGTATGCGTCTCGCTCAAGGCAACGAGCTCAGCTGTGGCGACAGAGAACAATGTTCCTCTTCATTATGTATGTCTATTCGTTTGTCGGTCGAGCAAACGTCTCGCGTAACTGCCCGCGCGCTCTTCTCTCCAGGCTCGCCTTGGAGTCACAGCCGCACTGTCAAGTGCAGTATGACGTGTCCCTATCCCGACGGTGGACTTCCCGTCGCCGGATTAAACATTGTGTCCGGACAACACGATGAATACATACAGCGAATGGATGCCGATGCCTGCGACTCTGTCAATGAGACGGTGTACTCGGAAAACCTTAGCGTAGCTCGTGTTTCGAGAAACAACCCGGTGAGGAAGAACAGACGCCGAAGGAGAAGAAGAAGTGGAGGAGACCTCGCTCGGAGAGGACGAACGGTGGACCGATTGACATCGAGAGAGACCCGACCACGACTTGGCGCGAGTCGACGAAGTGGTCGTCTATCTTTCTCCTCCCTCGTTGTTCTCGATAACGTCGTAACGTATGTTCGGCTGTCGCCTGTACGTCGACTCCTTTCTTTATCCTCATCCGGCTACGTCTATGCGAAACTAGTTCTGGTAGGTTCTATTTCGGCGGTCGTCCGCGTCGAAGAGTGCGACGTCGGACCGACTTTCCCTCACACTCCATTTTCGATTCGGGATCTTCTCCGGTCCTGATTGACTGTCCGTTCTCGTCTGCGTCCTCTCGAATCTGTCGCTACGTACGCCGCCGCAGAGCCCACGGGCTCCCGGCAGTCCTGCAGCTGCGAGTCACTCGGTACAGGAAAGGGAAAGAGCGAGCGGGATTTACATATGAGGGACAGTGTCGTCCGTCACTGAACTGTCGACTTTTGTGCTCCGGGGCCGTCGGAGAAACCAAGATCCCAGCTTCTGGTCGAGAGTCCCGGCTATCCTGATGGAGACAGGGGAAGCTATGAAAGAGCCGTTCTCCTGGGGTGTGAGACGTAGGATCCTACGAGCCGAGCTCCATTCTCAAGAAGAACAACAGCAAGGACTCCGCTTGAGGTAGCGAGCATGTTTCCATCGTCGCCGTTGTCCACCGGGTCGGCAGCAACGACCATAGCTCGAGCGAAAGTGCTCTCCCGTCCGGCCCTTATTGGTATTTGCCAAGGTCGCCGCTCATTCGTCCCTCACGCTATACGTCCACGAGTCGGCAGGTGAGCGGGCGTACAGACAACAAACTGCAAATGAACAATCCCCGTCTCGCAAAATATATGGCGGTGGCCGAACGCGGAATTCCTTCGGCAGACGGAACCTGCATGTGCGGCCCGCTATCTCGAAAATGGAAACAAAGTTTGCTTGTAACGGCCACCGTCTTTTCCAGCCCTTGGATGCCGCCTGCCAATAGCACCCTCCTTCGTTGCAGTCAACCAACGACCGAGAACCGAGGAGGCGAGCGATCAAGGGAGGGGGATCAATAGCTGGAGATAGAGGACGTTACCAGTTACCAATTAGGACTGGGCTGGATGGCTGGCTAGCTCGCTCTCTTTCCTTGCGAGTCGCCACCGCTCTCGTTGATATCGGTCGGTCCCTCATCTATTACGTGAAATAAGAATGGTGAGAGAGAGCGGTGAAAGGAAGCGAGCATGTGAGGGAAAAGGGACCGGGAGCCCAGCTCATGTTTGACCGAAGACGGCCGACCTTACGATTTGCAACGACCCCACGCATTCGATGTGGGATCTCCGAGCTGAAACTTATTCAGTTCCTGCTCTGTATTATCGTCACAAAGACTCTGGGGCTTCAGATTGAACGTTATTCCTCTTCACTTCCGTATCGAGCCTCCTCCATCCGTCAGGGAGTTCCGGCGAATGAACCCGGGCGCTCTCAAAGCTCTCCTATCGTCTTTCTAGAAAATGATTATATGTATGAACGACATTGATTTCTTCCGGAATCACGGTATCAATAGACTTCAAATCTCCACATTGTTGGCTTGTCCCTGAGCAACAAGTGATCTCGTTCCGTTTCAAAGTCGTTTTCGTTTGTGAAAGCTCTCGATGTGAGCGGGAGATCGTCGCGACAATCATTTGTTAGCGAACAGAACGTCTCTCATTGACTTTTGTTCAAAACGATTTCCGATCCATCTGAGAAGCTTTTGTTCGCTTTTGCTTTTTTTTCTTCTCCGACCTATCACTTCCACGTCCTTCGAGCGCTGGGATCCACTGTTGCTCGAAGACACGAGGAAACATTTAAAAGCCTTGTTCCGATCGATAGAGCCTCGCTTCGGGGTGAGGCTTCGATCGTTTGATGCAACGGAGCCGAGTCGCACGGCATTCGGACTCAGTCAGTCGATGACGCCCGCAAAATGTTTGAAAACCAATGGGAGTCATTGTAGGTCTCTGAGCTCTGATTTCTCGTTCGGTGTTCCCACAGAGTTCCCTCGCTGCTTTTCCCGCGGCTGGAAGTCGAATCCCGGACTCTTCGACAAAAACAGCTACCTAGTTCAACGCGAAAGCAACCTCAACGAAGCCGATACGGGCTCTTGTGTCAACTCGCAGGCGATGAGTTCCATTATCTCAAATCAAGAGCTTGGCGTAACAGGGTTTACACTCGGAGTTTTTTTGAGGAAGCTGCCGTCTCCCGAATCGGCCTCCCGCCGCGAAGACGTCTCGCAACTTATCTGCTCCTGTCTTCCAGGGTGAACGAAACGAGCTGCGCAGCGGCCCCTGCTTCGAGCTCTCTGCTGTCGAGATCCGTTCGGGACCATTTTCCTCATCTCGTTCCAATCTAGATTTCAACCGTGTCGGCTCGATCGTCACAGCGATTGACTCAACAATATGCTGACACTTTGCAGTGATGAACACCAACGGACAGATCTCAATCACGAACGATGCTGAGTCCATCAATGGGGAGTTAGGGTCCGAGTGCCCTGGCTCCGAGTCAGAGTAGGAACATTCAGGTGAGACCGACTCTTCCGCTGCACCCGGAAGTATTACTATCCCGAACACAAGCTAAGGTCGCTGTCCGGAGAGTTGTTCCAGTCGAGATAAGAGTTATTAATGGCCGACAACGGCTTGGAAACTACAGCTAGAAATGGATAGCTCCTCCTTCCCGGACAGCCAGCCGTCGCGGAGCTTCTCCCCCAAAGCTGACTATCCGAAAAGTCCGGAGCATGCTCACGCAGCGGGGGGCGAATCGGAATGAAACATTGTTTTGCGACTCTTTTTCTCCTGCCTTCACCCTTGGAGCGAATGTTCCGAATCTCATCGTTCAATTCGTCGGACAGCATTCGGGATGGAGCATCCATGGCGAGAAACAGGCATCGCTCTCCCGCAGCAACATCCAGCCGCGCGGGACTGACGTCAATGGTGATATCGAGACGACCGACCGACGGTCGTACCGCCAAACCACTGCATGGTGCATGGAGTCTGCGCCATGATTCCGCTTTGTGACAAGATCAGATTGCGCGTCAGAAGCCATTGCTCAACGGCGGAGATGCCCGACAGGCGAACATTTCGTGCGGAGGAGGAGCCACGGCCAGGATTCGGTAAGGGGAATGCAGAGCTTGAGTAGAAGCTCTCGGTTTTTGATTCAACGCGGACAGATCTTCCAGCAATGAATTTAGAGCTTGATTTTCCCTCCGCGAGTTTTTGGAGAAGAAGTGGAGTCGGGGTATCCGATCCATGGACGCAGGGAAGATACGTTGTTATTCATGTGAGCCTCCTCCGAATGCCGTACAGCACCGCTCTTTCCGATTTTGTCATGCATAGCTCGGATTAGGATAGATACTTGTCGGGACGTCATCGGCGGCATCGTAAGGCCATATCGATCCGGAGGCATGCGGAAACAGAATGTCCGGCAGCCCTCCGGGATGGATCTCTCATTTCTGTCATCATCCTCTTCTCTGTCTCCCTAGGAGATATGAATAATGAATCAATACATTCCTTAATGACTCTCCTTGCCTCGCATGGTTTGGGAAGAGAACAATAATTCATCTCCCTCAAACACTTGTCGGTTCAGAAATTTCTTCGAGGCTCAATCCTTGGGAAAGATTCCAGAGGTCCGCAAGGAATATATCGTCTCGTTCCGCTATCTTCCAGCTCCATGTGTTCACTTATGTATCGGCAATTCCTGAATGAATAAATTGTAAATTAGGAGTCGCGAGACAGAGCCGCGAATAAAAAGCACCTGACTTTTCGCTTGTCATCACCATAATGCGAACGTTGCCGCCGCCTGTGAGTCCCAGAATACTGTTTAATTCACTCGTCGTTTCCCAGGGAGTCATGGCTCCACCCGTAAAGCTCGGAATTTTTTACGGCGACCTACCAGTAATTCAGGGCAATGTCGAGGCCTTCCTCTGTTATGCAGAATTTCTCTTCTGAGGCCGGTCTGCCTGCTCGTCGGAAATGATTCGAAACTAGATATTTGCCTCCGTGACCGAGTCGAACAGGTATCCCCCGATCGATAGAATATTCCCCCCAGCGGTGGGGAACTCTCTGTTATACTTCCCCGCGTACGACGGAGCTTCTGGACGACGAACCTGGGCGAAACGAATTTGTGCGGAGAAACGAACTCTTCTCATACGGAATCGAATGTGATACGGGTTCTTTTCTACAGGTGTCTCGTACGCTAGGCTGTCTATTCGCACGGTGCTCTGAGCGGGAAACTGGTGTTGATGGCGAATCTCTCCACGAGGAGCTCTCTTTCCGCAAGGCGTGAGTCTCGAGTATTCCGATGGGGTATCCCGCCGCTTTGTCCGTCGATACCTCTATGAGAGGACGGAGAATCAGAATTCAGCACCCGATCCGATGGATGAGGCGAGACTCCCACATGTCCAAGCGGGCCAGAGAATAATCGTTCCGGTTCCCTTACCGTGTGACGCCGATATGATCGCGAAAAAAATGAACGCCAACGTAAACTTCCTCCGACCGCGCACACCTGGACGATGGAATTCTGAGCCACAATTACATGGAACATAACTGTTTCGAGAAAATCCACGCATTTTCGAGACCGAGGAGGTCGGGACTGAGCGAACGACCCATCCGGGCTGCCCGGCCTTGAGAGAAGCTGGAATTATTTTTTTCAAGTCGCACTTTCGCAATACCTCCTCCATGGAGTTCCATCGGGAGAAAATGTGCGTCCGGCTCACATTTACGTCCAAACTCTTGAAAAACGCCCAACTATAGAATGGAGGCTAGCCGAAGCATTCGGAAGAGTTCAAGCTCGCTCTTTGCGCCGATAGAAAGAGGAACCCTCAAATCGACGAGTCCGATTCCGCGGTATACTTGTTCATTAAAAAATATGGTCAGTGGAATCTCGAACGATTCAGGATTACGCAGAGTTTTACTCGAATCCATCAATCCTGACAAATCGAATGGACCGACGATGGGTCGGAGCTTCAACCATCTGCATGAATCGATTGGAATGTCGTCGACAAGAGCAAAAAAACTCCATCACGAGAGCTCGTCGTATGACCGCCAATGCTTCTGTGGGTGCGTCCCGAGCCTTCGTCGCCTTGTAGGATGGTACAAAGCGATAATTTCTCATTGGCGACTCGGAGTGAAGCCCCAGTGGAAATAACTCGATTACGCTTCAGAGTGGTTTTCCCCCGGCCGGTGGGCTTGCGTCTGCTAGTCCGTTCCCTCGTCGACGACTTCAGGGCTCCGTAGTTTGGTCCATATATTTCTTGCCGTTGATGAATAAGTGACGAGCCACAGAAAGAAACTATATCACGCTCCTTCGAGCCTCAGCTTTCGACCGTCGATCTAGTCAGTAGGAACAGAAGCAGCAATAAGACCCGTACCAACCATGCCCTGATACGTGGTCATTCCCCGCAGTATTTTCGCTCTCTGCGCCGGGAAGCCGTTATTTATTTTCTGCTCATCTCCGAATCGTGAACGGGATCCGCTCCCAGAGGTACGAGAGAGCTGGTCTTGAATCAAATCCTGTAACTCGATGTAAATTCTGAAAAGCACTTCGACCACGCGAGGTCCGGCTCGCCTCCGAGTCGAGATCGTCCAACGACCCTGTCCCCATACTGGCAAACAAGAAGCCGCTTTCTTTGAAATCAGTGAAAGCCCCCAGGGACGAGAGCGGATAGCACACTGAGATAACTTCGGAAGCTTCGAATCAAGTTACGTGAGCGAAGTTATCGGGCATGGGATAAGGGAAGAAGTCATCCCTAGAACGACTCCCTCAAAGGGCAAGTTGCTAGAGGTCCTACGACAACGGTCAAGGCATCAACAACAACTACCTCATGAGGGCCCGAAGTCGAAGTACACTTTTTTTGTTATTGATGAAGTCCGCAGGGAGCAGAGCGACACGAAGTCACTTCAGAACACGCTGCGGTACAGAATCCCAAAAACGGAGTAAGAAGCCGACGTGATTTGGAGCTCCGGTCAATTCCCCACACCACACATACCCTCTCCGTTTTTCTCCCTGGTCCCTTTAATCGACATTCGATTGCCGGCCTTCGCTATTGGCGGCTGCAATGAAGCTAGGATGTCAAGAGCACAGTTGCAACCGATGGGGACTCAGAGAGGAAGCGGAGCCCAGACCTCCACAGCAGAAACAAAATACGACATCCAGTTAATTTTTAACACGCAAACTAAATACCATCGCCTTCTTACCCCACTCTCCGCGTTTTTCGTGCAGAGCCGCAGACTTGGCGGCTTAAGTGTCGACTCGGTCTGTCGCGGCGGCCCCGGCGTCCACTTCTCTTCTCGTCGGGAAGACGTGATTGGGGCATGAGGGACACTTAAATGCTGCTCTGCCTGTGTGTCTGCTCAACGCTTTTTGAAATGCCTTTCCCCGGCCCTGGGTCTTGTTAGCGCTCTCGCCGCTCCAGTAGCGCTGCCGACGGCTCGGAGGAAGAGGGAAGTTCGACAAACTACGAAACGTCCGCGGTCAACTCGTCGCCAAAGCCCGAGGGCCCGATCGTTCCTCCTGATTCTTCGAGCTCCGGACGCAATCCGGGGTTTGAGATGCACACTTACTACATTGACTCGTTCCCGGGCTCATGGTGAATAACAATCGGTACTCCGCTCGTGAACCTTCAATCAACGAGTTCCTTCCATTGTTTCCGTCCTCTCCTTCGATGTTTCGCTCGGAGGTTTTCCCCGGCTCCCCAAGATTGGTCCACCGAGGAGACCGATCGTAGGCCACGGTGCGAGTTCGCAGCGAAGCTGCGTCGGTGAATCCCTCCCATCTGAACAAGATCGACCAGGGGACATTGGCAAAATGGAAGTTTTCTTCGAGGAGATCGTTCGCAGCCTTGGAATGAGATCGTCATCGACTGAGCAAGAAACCAGAGAACCCTGAGCGATGTTGAATTATCCAAATCATTCATCCAACTCCATGATTCATGGACCCCTCGATGAAGTTTCGGATAGGTGGCTGATCATCGTCATACTATGACTCATTGAGCCTCTCAGATTGCGAGCTCAGCGTGGAGGTCTTAATCAAGTAGATCCACTGTCGATCTCTCGTCTCGAAAGACGCCATGTTCGCCGTTTGAATGCGTAATCTTTCTCAAGGACGATAGAATTTTGGAGACAAAAAACTCTGACTTGAGAAAGAGACCGGGAGAGATGGAGTAACCCGCTTCCTCTAGGACACGTCACTCAAGTTTGAGATCGAGTCCGTTGTGAGACTTGCATCGGAGAGATGCTCCGTTGAAGACGACGGCGGGCCCTCTGGGCATCGCGTCATCAGAGGTAGAAGCATGAGAGGAGCTCAGATCATCCGCATTCCACTTCAGCGGACTCGAGCAGCCAGCCGGCTGGCCTTCGTGCCAGTCGGTCGGCGAGTGAGCCGGACAGGGAAAAAATATACGGCCGGATCCCAGAGGCGCATCCAACTCCATGAGACAGGAGGTAACTTGACGAGTTGATCATCAAAAACAAAATTTTGTCGCACGTCGCAGCGTAGAGATATTTCGGAGTATGGTCATTATTCGCAAACACACGTCCCAGGCTCGCACGTAAAATCACGGCCAACGTGCTCCGGCGAGCCCGGCTCGCCCGACCGACGGAACGAGTACGCTTCAGTAGCTGGAGGCTGCTCAATACTGATGCGAGCTCATTACGACTCTCTGTAACGGAATTGTGATCCCGCTTGTGATACGCCTACATGATCCTGCCCGCCGGCCGGTCGACGGTACTCTCGTCGGGAGATACCTTGTCTGTTTCTTCTCTCGCGACCGGTGGTATGGCCGTGTTCAATTTGTAATTTCTGATAGTGATCTCAACGACTGCATTGGCGGCCACGTTACAGGTGGTAGCGGAGCGCTCCAAGCACGCGCTCTCGAGACAAATGTCTCGCTATTACGACGGACTGCGCGGGTAATTCGTTCGGAGCGATGATCTTTGCTCACAATATTGAACCATCCATTCAGCTATCACGACAGATCGTCTTTTTTTTCCGAAACCGCGGTGCTTCGATTTGCTCTCTATCCGAAAGGATCACGGCGGCGCTGGTTACACGGAGCCGAGCAGTTGGAAGCGAAATTGGATCGCGTTTCATTGTCTCCGGTCGCGTTTATCCGTCTTTCAGTGTTCGTTCTTCTCAAAAAACACTCTATCGCGTAACGTCAACGACGGGCATGCCAGCACTGGTCATCGGTCATGTTTTTTTTGTCTCGTCGGAATAACGCAGCGTGACTTCGGCCGCTAGTGATTTGAGCGTTGATTCGCCGCTGCTGCCAATGATCACCGAAAAACGCGCGTCACGTAGAGTTGCTAACTCGCGACAAATGAACGGCGTAACAGAGCCGGTCTCGGTCGATTGTTCATGAAGCTCATCCGTTGCAGGAACAAAAAACAGAATAGTTGCACCACCTGCACGACAGCTCCTGATAATAACGATTGTGGAAAAAGGCGATTGTTGGGCAAATCATGACCAGAGGCTCGACAACTGCCCTTATACCTGGGATGCAGGCTCGAAAATGCTCGCAGCGTGGTTTCTCGAAATTCTTCCTCGAGACTTGCGTCGAAACTCCAGGCTTTGGAAACCTGGAGAGAGCTTAGTATGAAGTTTTCGGATCATTCTGAACTTTTCGAGCCCAGAACCAAATGGCTGAATATCTATTGGCGCGTCATCAATATTCGTCACTGGGAGACATCGCTATCGAGCTTGCCTCTTTCGTAAGAAAGGGACTATACCCAATCGAATTCAGATGACTAAAAAATCGGAGCGACTTCTCGAGTCGTCAATCAGTAGGTCGTCGGTGTGCTGATAACGAATGACACACGTGTGTTGCAAAGCTCGTCGTCGTTCCAGTGCATCGACACTCCGCCGAGATCTTCTTCTCTACGCCCGAACGGTGTTCTGCGCATCGACCGACAGAGAGGGAGGCGATCGAGAACGCCGCGGGTTTTGAAATCCGAGGTAAGTCACTCGGGGAAGCAGGTCTTATTCCAAGAAATTCCCCTACTTACTTTGTCTGTGGTCTCGGAACACGGCCGCACTGAGAGGAATGAGGCTCACGAGGAGCCACAATGTACTCCGAAACAGTCGCATGATGCGCTCACAACAATTTCGACGGCGACGACAATGATATCGACGACAGCATCATTACTATCACAAACATCTTCAGCGAAATGAACCGAGTCCTCGCGGATCTTTCGGCAACGACAGCGGCATCGTTTCACTTCAGAAAATTTCTGCTGCGGCAGCTGCCGTGTACAACACTGCAGCTGTAGTCCACACTGGTCGCACAGGTACACGCACTCGACTGAGCAGAGAATACGCTTCAATCCACTCTGTCTAATTGCCGAAGTTCATCCTGTCGCGTCGGGCTCACTTTGAGTCGGCCTTATTTTTCCGAAAACTGGCACCTCGAATTGGAGGTATTCTCCTCCACGGACACCTCGTCGAGTTCCGCTGTCGCTAATCTCACGTTTCCGTTTCTGTGGCGGCACTTTTTCACTGAACATCCATGCTTCCGGCTGACCGATGCTATGAGATTCTCCGATATGGAGGCCGATTTATCCTCCGGGCGAAACTGTCAGGGGGATGCCACCACGACCCGACGAACAGTATCACCAAGTGTTTCTCGATAAATATTCGATCCCGGAGCTTGAGTTCGCCGACCGGTGTTTTCTCTGCGCAGTCGGTGATTGAGGACAAAGAGACGTTTGCGGTACTTCTTGGCCTCTGTACTGGGGGAAGAGTCGCCGGTTCGCTCTGGAGTTAGAATTGACATGAACTGAGGCTCACGCTCGAGACGGCACGTTGGAATCGCCGGTCTCTAAAGCGCTACCCTCCCTCAATCGGTCCTCTCTCGCTGGTGAGCGCCACCTACATCAGTCAGCTCACACTCTATGCTACTCCAGCCGGCAGCTCGCTCGGTTAACCAAGCAAGCAAGCAGCCAGCCAAGGCATGAAGATCATCGCTGGGGGACCTGCCCTTAAAACTGGGGAACGCTTCAGAAGATTGCCGCGATGCTTGGATCCAAGCGATCCGGACAGGGAAAATACTCGACGCATTGATTCTCAATCGGGGCGAGCGAAGTGAATCGGTCGAGGGCGTCGAGAGATACTAGGGGGTTCTTCGGGACAGAATAATCCCTGTTCAGCCTATCGTATTCCCGGAAAAAATCCATGAATGAAAGGCGGACGTTTCGCTGAAGTTCTGCTTTTCATCAAATCGGAGCGGATCACGATTTGCCTAAACTTGGAGCATCCTTGCCTCTCGTATCGCTTAGTACCTTTCACCGCCTTTCACCGATTAGAGTACGCCGGACAGATTCTCCTCAATATTACCGAGCTTGAAAAGAGCCTCGGCCGATGATGGGGAGCTCCTCCGGGAGCTCAAAGTCCATCGTGGAGAGTTCCCGAATCCTTATTCGGGAATAAATCGGAAAATACATCCCCTCGAAGTCTAGCTCACTTCTCCGAAATCTCCGTGACGGCGAGCGGAGTCCTAGGCAAGAAACTTGCGCAGTCATTGGTCATAGCGAAGAAGCTCAGCCGTTGATTGAGTGTGGACTCTCGAGGATTCGACGTTCAGGAGCGTCTGGCCGTGGAGAGCCCGCCGAGAACTTTCTCAAACTTTCACACAGGTCGCATTCACCCTGGACACGATGCATACAGGTGTTGAGGTTCGAGTCTGCTAGCGAGTCATCGGGATAGAAGGATTCATAAACCTTTTCCTTTCCATCGGATCCTCGATTTTATACTTTTTCCACATTCAGAGTCGCGTGCCGCTGCATAGACGCTTCCTTGGCACGTCCTGCAAGGAGAGCTTGGTCCCGCTTCCCAACGTGGGGGAGCGGGAGGAGCTCCTTTCAGAGTCGGGAGGGACTTTCCCAGCTCTTCCTGGACTCGAGAGAATTCACCAATCACGTTCTGAGATCGGTCTACTGAGTGAGAGAGGGGTTCACGACTTGTCCCACGCCGATTCCGTCAAAACTCAAGCAACATTTAGGCCGAGCCGAGGCACGATAAAATTCTGAGCACTGGCTCCCCCGCGCCCCTCGGAGAAAATTGAGGCTAAATATCTCATTAAGGAGTTCCGACACCATATGGGGTTCTGATTTTATTCCCCTGAAACGACGTCAGACTTCTTTCGCGGCACATCGCCGACAGGGAACGCGGGCGTGCTCGATTCCTCAGTGTCCTCTCTTAATCCGTTGGTTTAAGAAATGATAGTTCACCAAAAATCGCTCGGAACAGAGCGTATTCCCTCAACACCCCTATTCAATGACCGGCGGAATCTGCGAGCAGAGGACCGTTGAGCAGTTTTGGCTTGAGTCGAACAGAATTCCGTGGAGACTCGGAAATTCAATATCTGGCGTATCGGTGCCGGCTTTCCGCCACGCACAGAGCCAGAGCGGTCTAAACTGTGGGGAATCCATTTTTGGATGATCAAGTCTCTCGCTCGAGACATGATTCCCTCACACCGTCGGCATCGTGCCCTCTCTGTGCTTGTGGAGAAAACCCAGATGAGTTCTGTATGCTCAGAATCGTAGGTAATTTCGATTTCCAGACCTCTCAAATGTTGGATCGGTCGAAGCCGATGATTTCTGTACTCGTCCGCTTGATCCATCGATTCCTTCCACGGATATATTCTCATGAGAGCGACTGTCCCGATGCCGCATCGTGAGAATGTTCAAGAACAGGATCGAAGCCACCTTCGTTTCATTTTGACGCAGATAACTCATCAGCTTCTTCTTGAAAGCCCCAGCTTGGTCCTTGAAACTTTCTACGGCTCGGAGAACATCGTTAGCCTACTTCTTGGCATACCAGTCGACGCCGTTCTCGGCACTTCCGTCCAAATCGAGGGGATTCCGTTTTCTGCTTGAAAGTACCAACAAAGAATCCTGGCGCGAAGACGTCACGATCCACGACCGTCCGCATCAGGTGGCGCTCTCCGGAATCTAGCGAAACTTAACGTGGAGATCCATTCACAGTTTTCGAGACCAGCGATGGTCCCATATTATATTCTCTTGGGGGGAATCTATGAGAATCCCCTATCACGTCAAACCATCATATACACAGACAGCGCGGAGCTTTCATCAGAGGTTCACGGGCGACTGAAATTTCACTTCTTCCGTCCCTCGCCGGGACTTCGAGACCTCGCTTAAGCTCCGACGGAATGGGACACACGATTGTTAGACCCCCGAGGGACATTTCGGCACCACGGTCATACAGAATCCGATCGGCTCCATGCTGACCTTTAGGCATTGCGTTCTTGCTCCACGTGCCACATCAAGGAATCGTGCGATTTACCGGAGAGATACTTGAGATTCATGTAAGAATCTTTGAGCCCCCTTGCGATTCCTCCATTGTCGATATCGGCATTCGGATTCTCTGTTCAGATCTCTCCAACCGCAAGTCGAGTCCTCGGACGTTTCATATTTCAAAGAGCGGTGAAGGGACCCGAAAGGTCGGAGCTTTGGAATGCGGGTTGAGCTCGTCCCTGAGAGGCTCGCTTCGGGCCTCGCCACGGTGAGGATTCCCCCGATCTGGGGAGGAATCTGGAAATATTGGCAACGCAGAACCCCGGAGCTGAGACCTGTCTTTGAAATGAATCACTGATACACCAGAGCCTGTTCCCCTAAACCGACAAAGTCTATTTGAGTCTCGACGTTGTTTCCAGGCACATGAAATCATCCCTGTTAGACCCTTAACCGCGCGGCGTCATTGGGATGGCGTACCTCTGTCACTGGAGTATAGTTCTGAAACCAATTTCCTACCGGCGACTCCTCCTCGGGCTATCCGCATGATCCCGTCTCCCTCACGAGCTTCCCCATTCTTCGATTTCGCCCACGGTAGCAATGATGAAGAATGCGATGGTGGCAGTAGCGTACCGATGGAGGGGGAGGGCGGTGCGTGCCGACCGCACCGGGCGCCATCGTTCCAGGGGCGCTTTTTCCGACTTTATAGTTCAGCCCGCAAGATTCGTTATCATCAACTAGCATATGAGGCTCTTCCGCCGCACCTCATCGCTGCTAATGTCTGATGCAAGCGGCGACTTGGCTGTCAATTCGTGTTCCACAAACTTACACCACAGCCATCGGCGCACGTTTACAAGCGCAGGAGATGGCGTCCCGAATATAACGATTTTGTTGAGAACGTACTTGACCACTGCTAGCTGCGAGCGGACATCCTCGAAACTCAACTTGATCAAGACATATTCGAGATCAACGATGACTTCATCGCGCTTGAGCAATCTAGTAATTCTATCCATCGAGAATCAAATCGCCGAAAAAATAGATTACACAGAAGTTATCGAGTCTTTCGCTAGATCGAAAGCCAAACGAGCCAATTTGTGGAAGCTTGTCTATAAAGCTTTAAGCTCCTATCAAAGAGGGAGGACGAGGACGGATAGGGATAGTCGTCCCGAGCATGAATATAATGTCTAGTAAGAACGAGAGGAAAGAAGCCATTCGATGCATCCATTTCATCTTCATATGTCGTCGAGAACACGTGCTTTTTCCCGTAGATATCGAGCATAGATAAACGGGGGCGCCTCTCTCAGGAACCGCACAGGGCGCCCTTCACTCTAGGAACGCCACTGGATGGTGGGTATATGTCGCGCGATATATACACCTGGGAGCTAGCACCTCTTTGCGCCGTCTCCAGGTCTTCTACGTACAATTTTGACCACATTTGGACGAGTTAGAGTTCTTCAATGCAAAGTAGAACTCTCTTCCGCTATTCCGAAGTCGCATAGTACCGCTCGTTTCCCTGAATTTCTGAGCAGAGAATGATCGAGGGGTCCGAGCTTGATGCGCTCGTAGTGAAACTTACTTTGACTCGCATTCTCTCGTTAGAGCCCTTGCATTTTCGCGAAAGACGCACCGAGAGGGAATCGCAATCTGTGACTATTTAGAATAGTGAGCTCGTGCCCGGAGAAGTTCAACATTGGCTTCATCAAACAGAATCCGGTCCGGACTTTGTTCATAGCGATGTGGGTCGCCCCTCTGGTCGCTCTCTTTCGAATTCAATTTCAAAATGACAGGCTTCGTCTATTCAGAAAATTAATCCCGACACGAAATTTCACCTGCACGTTCCTACACTCGACCGTCACCCGAATAGAGTTCCGTCAGGCGGTAGGTCGGGCGAGTCAGCCGGCGAGCGAGCAAACGGCTTGACGGTCGCATTGACGTACGGACGTATGAGCGAGCCACCGTTTTGTCTGTCATCGGAATAAAGTCTCCCGTCAAGGGATCAAATCATATCAAAGAGCTTTGCATCATCGATTCGAGCCGCGGCTGTCTGCTTATTCATCTGAGTTTAAATCGCTGTGCGATTTCCCCGAGAACTTCAATCAGGACCTCTGACTTCCACCTCTCCTGCTCGAGAAGGATGACGAGTTTGAGCGGTGAATTTGGATATGACGATACGGGGCGACGCGGGCTTCGCATCGGGACCAGAGTTCGGTCATCTCTCGGAATACTCCCCCACGTCAGAGCGTGTTGCTAAGAGGCCCCATCGGATCGAATCGGAACTGTCGAATGTCTTCCATCTTTTCGAGTCGGTGGCAGCGAGATTGCTCCGGAGGACTCCGGCGATTTCCGTCGCAGAGAAGTCGACTCTTTCTTCCTCGTGGCCCATAGACTTTGAATTTCCTTGGGGTTTCAATTGTCACCTCTAAAATGGAACAAGCACTACGGTCATTGACTCTCCGACGGGACTCAAGAGGGAGGGGCTGGAATTCGGTTGGAGCGGAGCCGAGGTTAGAGTAGGGTATGCCAGCACATGCGGTAAGCTGAGAACATCAACACTAAAACTTCAGGATACCCACATGCAATCGTTCCTGCGGCGGCGAGTGGGCGCGAATAGATATCGGCTCACATTCTTCTCCGAGACTCGACGCGGTGCATTCCTCTAACTTCTTGATTCGGTCGCCTCCTTTTCTTTTTCAGAACTTCTGCGGGCTTGGAGGTCTCCCTTGGGAGTCCATGTCGCTGCACCACGAGAATTTCCCCACAACGGTACCACCACAGTAAGTATTCCACCTTCAAGCGGAAGTGTAAGCACTCGCTCCTCGGGAGACAGGGCCTCTCGGTCAGCCTCGGAACGATATGACTCCTGAGCGTCCTCCATATTCTTTTTTTCGAGATCTTCCCTCTTGAATCGAAAGGAGCTCACAATGAGGTCGATATGGGAGAAATCGTGGGAGAATTGTCCAGGAGAATCTTTGTCACCACCTCTTCCTTCTGTTGGCACCATCGTTCGAAGTCCGCAATCATCAGCAGGTGGCATCATCGCCACAGCGATTCGAAAGGCTTTTAGCTTCTCCTTGCGGCTTTTTGTCCGCTCGTTTTCCTCTTCCCCCTCCATCGCTTTACTTGCTTCCCGCGCCTGTACTGCTGCCCCTGTTCACTCCTCTCAGCCGGTTATCGAGCCCCCGGGTTGCCCCCTCGCCCAGTTTGTTTGCCCGAATGAGGGTCTTCCTCGATCTGTTCGGTCGCCGTGAGAAATGCTTCGGCCCGTTTGTCCACCGGCCGACTCGTCCGCTGACCCGAATCCCGTGGCGCTCAAACCTACGAGGCCCTATCTGCAGTCAAAACTCCACCCCCGGATGATTGAGTATCTTGCTCTCGTACGATCAACACTGCGACGGCGGATGCGCTGCATCCACCGCTACGGAATCGCGAAATGTATCTCTGTGGACACTGGTGAGCGCATTCTCGGTCGCTTTCGCCCTATTTCTCTCGATGCGTTCGGTATTCCGTCCGGCTATGCCCACGCTTCTCGCCTCGGCATACTTCTGAATACTTCCTGCTGCTCGCCGCCCAATCCATCGTTGATAAACGGTGGTCGGGAGGGAGCGGCTCGTGGGGAAGTCGTTAAATCAACAGCTCGCTTACCAAGATATGGCCATCCGTCGACATTTTGGCCCGGGATCACTCGTCAGCTGTTCTCGGAACTGCTCGCGGGCATCATGCACTACTCAATATAGGCCTTAGCACTACATTGATCGTCAGAAAAATTATTATGCATGTATATACGAAAAAGTTCCACACCCTGTCCTGGAACATACGAAAAAGGAGATCGACCAGAGCTCTGATCGGAAGTCCTCTCGCGAGGGAAGCCGGAACGCGAACCAGGAAAACCGGGGAGTAGCAGAATGTCTGATCTCCGCCTTGCGTCCATCGGGAACAATCCGCGGACTCCCGGCTGATTACTGAAATCGAGTAGTTGTCCATGCGGGCTCGATTCACACCGAATGCTTACTCGACACAGCTCACGTCTTCGCGAACTCCTTCGAACCCCCACAGGAATCCAGCAAAAGCCGACGGGCATCTGCGGCACTATCGATCCGGCAGATCCTCCCGGACTCGTAATCGAGCTCATGATTTTTGCCCTCAGCACGAGAAACGGATTTAAATCGAAGCAAGACTGGATCGAGCGACTTTCCCCGGTCGGAGTCGGAGTGCGCCCGCCTTGCGCCTCAAACTCCTATCGGATGCATCGCGTCCCTGTTGCGACAATCCTTCCCGAGGATAGAGACGAAAAAAAAAACAAGATGAAGAAAACAATGGTGACCACGCACCAGGCCGCTTCCCTGAATGAGACGAGGCGACGTGAAGCTAGCCGGCACCCATGGCTCCAATGGTGGGCTCAGATGGAACACGCCAAGGCAAATCATTTGAATTCTCGGCACGTTCTCCTCTTTTCATGATTCTCGAGATTGCGAACGAGTTTTTTTTATACTCCTCACAATTATTCTGGTGAGACTCCGAGAGGAGAATTCATCCTTTCGGTCATTCAGATGCATGTATTCATATGCGTAGTTACGTCTCTGCCCACTTCCTTCCATCCACGCCTCGCTCTCACGCTCTAAGGTGACTGGAGGTTGTAGGCCCTGAGACTGCCGACGCGTCCCGAGCACTGCGAATCCTTCTCTGAATATTCGAGTCCTCCGACGGTTTCGCATGAGACACAAGACGTAAGATCACTCATCACAGTCGAAGAAGCTCGTCCATTGTCCCTATTTTATTTCCGACCGAATACTCGAGCGGTGTGATTTCGCATCAGTTGTCCCTTTGACCGTTCCAGGCACGGAGTCAGCCCCGAGCCACGGAATGTCGGCTCCCCATAGCGTGTTCATCTCGCTCAAGGATGGCCGTCACGTCCAGTACCTCACTCTTCTTACGTTTAAGCGTTTGAATATTTTTCCCATTCGGGTTTCTGAGTCGGTGGGCACACGACCTGCTGCTCGAACAGAAGCTCCGTCGAGTATCCGTCGGTGCAGCAATTCTTCCCATCGGAGACAGAGGGTTAGGGTTCAATGATCTCTGTAAGTTATTTTTCTCTCCGAAATTTCCCCCTGAAGAGTTCCTTCCATTCCTGTTAGCTGAGCCACCTCTTCCTTCTCCGTTCGCGTTGCCCGCGGCGGAAGCTGCTCTTTCTTGGGTGGACTGCTTAGCAAGCCAGTCTGCTACGCGCCAGACCAGAGTCGAAACAAAGGTTCTTTCAGTTTCTCGGTCCATTCTGTAGCAGCTTGAGCAGATCCGAGCTACGGGCTGCGTAGCTATCTCTGTATCTCGGCGTCCGTCACTCTCTCATTGGTGCACTCCTCGCCTTCCTCTGCACCCCAGCGATGTAGTTGGCTTATCTCATTCTACGTAGACTGCTCTCCCGCGTTCTCGTTCCTCCTCTCCCCCTTCGAATTGTCACCTCTCACACACTCACCAGCCCAGACGTCAGCGGGGCACACTCTAACACGCACGCGCGACTTCTTCCCTTCCGGTTCCTTCTGCCGACCGTCTTGTCCGTTTCGTCTTGTTTTGTTGTCGGCGAATAGAAGAACGAGGAGCTCCTCAGGCGAGGGGGATGAAGATGGAAACAACGGAGGGGCGAGGACGGGGATGAGGTGAGGATAAGGAATAGGGAATCATCCCTCCGCCCCTGGCTCTCACGCAGAGCCTTTCTTTGCTGCGGTATCTCTTCTCTGCAGAGGGGAGACATCGCCCTTCGCTCGCTTGTTTGCTTACTGGGATGGTCGGACGCTCGTTTCGTACGTTGCTTCCCTGGCTGGCTGGTTCAAGTCCACGCAGTCGGTGAGACTGCTAGCTTTTGACTGAATGAGTCACTGTCTGAGCCAATGAGTGAGTGTTAATGAACGCATTCGGCTCAAACGAATCACGGGCAGAGGAGAAACGGAACCGACCGAGCGACCAAGCGACCGGGAGACACACCGACCAGCCAAGAGACCCAGACGAGTGACTCCGAAGCAAGCCAACGCAACAACCAGACGGAGCCCCAGCATCTGCAGTTCGGGATAACTTCCTCCTTCTCGTCCTCCTTGTTATTCTTTGACAGTGCTTCTCCGGCTACGGAGTGTTTGTTTCTGACTGAGTCTCGTTCTATCTGGTCCTTGCTGGCGACGACGATCAAGTCAGCGAGAGGCCACGAAGCGCTCCGGCTGTCCGCATTGATTCATTCGTCCGCCGCCACGGAGAAGGGATTCTGTGCGAGAATCATGCCACAAAGTCAAAGAGGCGCAAACAAACATTGACGACCGCTTCTAAGCGTGATCTCATTCTCTATTTCTCTCGATCTCCGTCGCGTGGAAGGTCTGAACTTGTTTTTTTGCACTCACATCATCATCGTGATCAGCTTTCCGAACCTAAACGGATCAGCTTGGCCCAGCTCGGAGAAGTAAATTTGCACTCAGACTAGAAGCGGCAGCTACCCATGCATTGAATTTTAGATCAGACAAGTTCTGCTTCTTTTTCGCCACTAGCCCCCAACCGCGAGTTCCCCGATTTCTTCGTTCGCGTCGCGGAAGGCTCCTTTCCGCTACCCTATTCCCCAATTACCCCATGCCGCCGATAGCTACGAGAGAGACAACTCCAGAGGTTGTCTGCTAGTTCTGTGAATTTTTGATCGACGATGCCCGATAGGAGGCGATTCTGGCGGCAAAAGTCATCGAGTCATCAATGCCATGGGGATACCACTTCGAATCATAGTAGGACGACTTAGAGCCTGCGCCCCTGAGCATCCTGTACGTCAGCACCCGACCCTCATGCCCTCCCTCAACTCGAGCGATGGTCCGGCTTATCCTTCCGCGAACGTGGATCCCTGATCCTCCGAAATGAAGGCTTCCGATAACGACAAGATAAGGTTATTGATGATTTTTTGAGGTGATAATTCTTCGTGCACGTGGTAATTATCATCTCCAATCCTCCTCGTCCTCTGAGAGGATCTTAATGATTTTGTTGACGTTAAAGACCACGTTCCTGTTGATGAAGATAATTATGAGGGTGAAGATAAATTAATAACAAGCTTCTGATAATTGTATCGCGAAGCAAGCTCACTCGAGGAGAGGTCCCAGTCCATCCAATCCAGTGGAACTTGATGGTCAGGTAGTCAGTCAGCTCGGCAGAAGTCGACGCCGCCGCCGCCGCCGACGTCTGCCCCGCTCGGTTAGTTTTTGCCGAAGCTCGAGAGCCCTTAGCTGTTGCGGCCGTCTCCGCAGCAGCAGGTCGATGCTGGGTCTAATGGCGGACCCTTCTGCTCACATAATCATAAAGCTTTTCCTTTCGCCGCCAGATTCCCCCCGTCTCTGCGGACACTTCCAGAGCTTTGCCGCGCCCACCCCTCCATTTTCCCCCCTGGCTCAGTGTTCCTCGTATCCGTCCCTCCCATGCGGACTCCCTACCCAGGCCCTCCCGAGCCGTTGTCAGAGGGCCGACTCTCCCCGAACACTCGTATCGTTTTATGTAACTCCCTCTGAGCGCCGTAAATCCGTTGTTCCCACAGCAGATTTTGTTGTTCGGGTAGGCCTCGCTTTCGCTGTCGGCGGTGCTGCCGCTGCTTTGTGATGCACTTGTCGGCGGTTTGAAGGCAACGTCGACGATGACGACAACATACGGTCGCTTCTCACCCCGCTTGACTGAGTGAGCTCCGTGCTTGCAAAACCTATTCGTGAACATACCGAATACGAAAAACTCGATCCCGACGCTTGTACGCCCGCGTCGCAGTCTTGTCTCGCAACAAGCTCCGAAATTTGTTGCTACAACCTACTGTTGACGGTAGCGCAGCGTTCGGATATACTGTTTGTTAATTATCTCGCGACGGCAATCATCCTCAATACGCTTAAATTTGTGATGTTCGTAAACGTGTAAATTCATCCATTCTAACGAATCTCTCTCCACCGATATTTCGGTCTCGACGATGCGCGCTCGCGCACAATAATAAACAGTCCAGTTTCCTGAAGTAATGGAGAGTATCCACGCCGTTCTCCTTTAGTGTTAGCTGCTTCGGAAATCTTCTCTCCGAGAATTCACTTTGCTCATCCTCCAGTTCCGACATTGGTGCCGTTTCGACCAGGATCATTCAATCGACAATCTCGAGATGTCTCCGGACCGCAACACGGAAGCGGCTTCGAGAGAGCTTGGGAATCATGACGGTGCGATGCCGAGCCTCACAGTGCTTCAAGGGAGAAGGACCCGAGGCAGAAATACGCTTCTCAAGGAAATTCAAGAGCTGCAAAAAATCGAAGCCATCGACGACAGCAACCGATTGCAAGTCTCATTGGCGAGATCTCGAATCGAAAAGATCGTTGAAAACGTCCGACAGATCAGCAATCAGATCTCGTGTCACCCGTGACTTCGCGAAAACGAGAGCGATCGAGAGGCGGAAGAGGCTGAATCCGCGATGGAGGTCATTGTGTTCGCAACCTCGATCGTGGAAGTACTCATGGCGACCGAGCCAGTCCAAGATTTCGCATCCCGCAATGCAGAGTCAATCATTTCGCCCGCGGCCGGGTCAAGCACAGCGAACGATGACGTCAGTCAATCATCATCGGCGACCGTCGACGGCGGCAGAAAACCACAGTCAGTACTCGATGTCATCCAAACGACGTGGACTGCTATCGAGAGAGGGAGTTCGACGGCAACATCTGACACTGTCGCCCCAAGAAGTTCTTCGGCGACCGGCTGTTCAAATTCTAGATTACATCTGGATACGACTCCCGAAGTGTTCGACGGCAAGGTATCGCAGTACAGGCTGTGGAAGTCGCAATTCGAGAATTACGTCCGTCGACGTACGAGGCGACCGACGCGGATAAACTGGTCGCGCTGTGCAAATTGTTAAAGGGCCCGCCGAAAGACATCATATCTGAACTACCGCTCACCGATAACAACTACAAAGTCGCCGTGAAGCTGTTCGACGAGAATTATGACGTTCCCGAGCTGCGTCAACAAGACGTTCTTGCATCCATAGTGACTGTGCCTAAAGTGCGCCATCAGAACGATACAGCAGCGCTGCGTGAGTTGCTTAACGTCGCTCAGAGAACAATACTCTCATTGGCGGCGATTAGCATACCTCTTTCGAGTATATCATTACCGTATGAGCAAACGATACGGAGAGCGCTCCCAGTCAACCTACTGCTGCAATTCGAAGACAGTCATCCGTCTCTCCTCGCTGGTGACGAAGCGACATCTAATCCCGCTTCAGATGCAACAAGGCACCTCGAGCTACTGCTGAGTTTCCTCCGTAGATACACGGCTCTTCGCGAACGTATAGCGAATAGTGATCCAAAACAACATCGACCCAGGGAGGGCGAGTTCGGTGGCATTCCTTCAGCTGCTCCAAAGCCTCCCGCACGGGCTCTTCCGCGCCATCGGATGTCCTACACTGCCGCCGGAGCTGCCAGGAATGACCGCACGAGTACAGTCAAGAAGCCAAGAAACTCGTGCATGTTCTGTAGCAGCGCTGATCAGCGTCCATCGGCTTGCACTGCGGAAATAACAATTCAGCGACGCAGAGAGATGCTCTCTCAGCGGCAGAGATGTACAACATGTTTCCAGTTCGAACATAGACCTCCGAGAACTTGCAACGGTCCGCGAGAAAGCTGTCAAATCTGTAACAGCTCAGCCCATTACACATCGATGCACGGGGATACTGCGAAAACAGATGCGCAGAGGTCAACGGCTGCTGGCGTTCTGCCCACTGTCGCGGCGATTTCTGCTCCTCGATCGATCGTCATGACGGCGGCGGCCTTCGCAGTTCACGGAAACCAGAGGATTCCTGTCCGATGCTTCATGGACAGTGGTTCAATGGTGTCGTTTGCCACGACGAACCTCATCCGGAGTCTGCCTGATATCAGCCCTCAAGCCCGAGTCGAACTCAAGCTGCAAGGAGTCGCCAGCCAGCACGTCGTCTCAACAAATCGATATGCTATACGGCTCGTAAGCGCCCTAGTCGACTCGGAGAGTGTCACGCTTCAGGCTCACGAGTTCGACTTCGGTCTCGACTCCCCAACCTCTTGCTCTCAGAGTATGCAGCAGTTGATCCGAAAATTCGGAGAAGTTCATACCTTGGCTGACTCGGCCCTCATCGATCAACACCGGGCAAAGGCTCCTGATCTGCTAATCGGCATCGATCAGATGTTCAAAATAATGCACTTGAACAGAGAGAAAATCATCGCAGATGGATTGACGGCTAAATCCTCGCGATTCGGATGGATTATCTCCGGAGCGTACGGTGCAGGAGCCACTCGAGCAGACGTTCTGCGAGTCAGGCCAACCTGTTGTGCCGCCACCTTATCACGCACCGAGGGCGATATCGAGCGCCTATGGTCACTAGACGCTGTTGGTGTTTCCGATCCGAAAGCCGAGGATCACAGCGTTGCGGATCTTGAGGCATTGAGACAGTTCCGAGATGGGGTGCACTGGGACGGCAAACGATATACCGTCACATCGCCGAAACGGGATTCAATTGTGCAACTCTCGAACAATCTGGACGTCGCTTTGCGCCGTCTGACCGATAAACGCCGGAGTTTGGCCCGTAATTTCGACACCTTCAAGAGATACGACGCGGAGATTTGGAAGTTCGTCCATGCCGATTATGCTGAAGGGATCTCCGACGTCGACCTACTGGGTGGCAGCAGATGCGATCGAACGTATTAAATGCCGCACCGGCAAATCGTGACTACTCGGGAAGGCATCGATAAGTTGCGAATAGTATTCGACTATTCATCGAGCGCTTCAGGAGGTACATCCCTCAATACACATTTGCTCACGGGACCCAACCTGAACCCTGACATTCTGAATTTGCTGCTGAACTTCCGCATCCGTCCTATTGCACTGGCGGCAGATGTCGCGCGTGCTTACATGACAATCAGCCTTGCAATCGAGGATCGTCCGTACTTCCGATTTCTATGGCAGGGACCAGATGACCCGCAGCCCCGATGCTTCGAGATGAAAAGAGTTACATGGGGCGCCGCCCCAAGCGGATTTCTGCTCGCAGCCGTCTCACGTGAGCACTTCCGACGCGTGGATCCGAGCGGTTCGTTCTATTTCGATGATATGCTCTTGAGCTTCGGGCCCCATAAAGAGGCGAAGACATTCGTCGACAGGCTCATCCCCGCGATGGAGTCTGCGAGTATGAGTCTCAGCAAGTGGAAGACGAACTCGATCGAGGTAGCCCGGCATTCGGAGAATTCAAGAGGGCAGACCGTTTCTTCGGACGTCTATGTGTCCGGACCGCTCAAGGTGCTCGGCATTTCATGGACGCCTGCTGAGGATTCTTTCCGATTTCACCTACCCGATCTCGAGCGATCGGCCAACGATGAGAAGACCGTGACGAAGCGAAGCGTCTTGCGCACTGTGGCTTCCATCTACGACCCCGTAGGATGGCTCATCCCCTTTACCGTCCGAGGCAAAATGCAGATACAGGAGCTCTCGTCAGAGTCCCTTAGATGGGATGATCCGCTGCCGCGGGTGTTTTTCGAGAAATTCGCTGCGTGGACTCGCGAGATACCCACACTATCGACGCTTCGTATTCCTCGCCGGTATGGCATCTCGCTGAGGGGTCCTGCCCCGGATCAGTGCCGTCTAAAAGCGCTCAAAGACTGAATGCGCTCGCTTATATAAGCGCTTTGACTGAATGCGCTCATGACTAGATGCGCTTATGACTCCATGCGCTCGGGAGTGAATGCGCTAAAATATTTATTGCGCTCAAGGTTGAGTTGCGCTCATGCTAAGTGCGCTCACGGATGAGTTGCGCTCATGACAAATGCGCTCATGCGCGATTCCACCTACTATTTGGTCAGGTTAGGTTAGTTCCCCGGGCGTGCGAAGCGAGCATATTCGGAAGCTATGACAGGCGAGCGTAAGCGAGCATATTCGCAGCCATGACATTGTGAGGCGGACTAAACCTAGGTCAGTGAGGTGACTAATTTCTCCCCCCACCGCACTTACGTAGGTTTATAGCCGAACCACATCCGGAACTATGTATGCCTTCACTATGAACGAGCCCATAAAGTCGTGAGCGCATTATTTTAGAGCGCAAATAGTCTCTGAGCGCAAGTGTCCCGAGCGCATACAATCTTACAGCGCATTTAGTCATGAGCCCATTCAGTCCCAGCGCATTTAGTTAAGAGCGCATCGAGTCATGAGCGCTTTCAGTCGTGAGCGCATTCAGTCTTTGAACGCTTTTAGACTCTCGCTCTCGCTTTACACCAGCGATTTCCCATCTCCGATTAGGCGATAAGATTTCGAGGTTGGTCGTGTTGGAAACGGAGTCACTTTTCCCATTCTTCCCTCTGCGCTAGGAGAAAACCATTCGATCGCATGGAAGAGACTCCTAAAAGCATCGTCAAGGTCTCTTTCATCCTATCCATTGACGGCTCGGGACTGACAGCGTCCCCAGCTCTCCGAGAGAGGGAAGATGGCAGACGCCTGAGCCCGTGGAGGCTCCGTGACTAGCGCGCAACTCACTCAAAGAGATGAAAATCAGGCGGCCGGCCTGACATCTCTCACCGAAAGTTTTCTGCCGATTCTTCCTTTTAGCGGGCGACAATCGCAGGACTCGCGATATGTGCGGTCAAGTCAGAATCCTGGTGCCATCCCTTTGGCGCTTCGTCATGACCGAGTTGTACATCGGGAATTATTCGGGAAAGAACTGATACAGCTCATCCAATTCAATGCCTCTTGTCTGTATTCATGTGAAAACAACGAATTCCGAACTGCAAGGAAGACTCTGACAAGCGCAATGGCTACGACGCAAGCCCGACGTCCCCTGCCCACGTCATTGGATGACGAGGACTTCGCCAAACGTTTGCGGAGCTCATACGGAGCCGCAGCGCTGGGTGCTGCGAAGAAGTATCACGAGTTCGGGATCCAGCTCGCGCGGTATCTAGATCGAGTTGCATTCCTGAGTCGATGCCTGAACGTGCGGCTCATCCCCGAGACTCACAAGGTACGGCATCCGTCCGCTGACTAGCATATATGTATGTCGCATAACTCCTTGTCTCCGGAACGTCCCGGCTCCCAGCGAAGTTGCGTGACGCTTTGTCCGTCTGACGCTTTCCTTCTCAAGCGTTCCCGTGTTTCAGTTGAAAAATGAGAACGTACAAAACACCGCTAAAGTGACGACGATTCTCATGAAGCATTCAAAGAAGCTGATGAAGGCGGACCTCGACCACAACCGTCTGCGCAAAGAGCAAGTGGAGAAGAATCTTGAGAGGTTAATGTACAAGATGAAGAAGCTTGTCAAGTGTCGTGATGACTTGAAGCTCATTCATTCCATTTGTCACGTCGACCACAATAAGGAACTCAAGAAACTCCAGACGGCGAGTCGAGCCGAGTTCCGCAAACTCCTGGAAACTTACCGTAAGCCTTCGAAGTACACCGATTTGGCTTTCAGCGATGAAGAACCACCGAAAGACAGTGATTCGAGCTCCACGGATAGTGATTAATGGAGTCTCCCGTCCTTTCACTGGTCTTCTTCTCTCTCCCGATTTTCTGCTGTCAGAATAAAATGTCCAGGCGGATTCCCGGTGGGACGAATTGCCTGCACCGGATCCGGCTCCGTTTTCCCCGAACGTTCTGTGTTCGGCTGAACACATTGATGAGGGCTTGAATGATCTCATGAATGTTTTCGCGAGATGAGTAATCGTGGGGTCGCTCAAACGGGAGCATATGAATGCCTCGCAGGCTGTTCGAGTTGATGGCTTTGTGAGAGCGTCGCGAGCGAAAAAAAAATCCACCCCCAGCTTGATTTTCCTCTTTCATCCATCGCTGCGTTCTTCAAGCCGAAAGCTCATGCTGTCTAATGAATAAACAATGCGTTTTTGTCCGCGGTCTCCTACCGCTTGCCAAGTCTGCCTGCGATTGATGCCTGCCGGCAGAGCTCTGCGTGGAGTCGTCTGTGGTAGTCGTATTTCAGCGTGCGGTTTGGCGTCGTGGCCGGACGCGGGGCATAATGAACGCGAACCGACAACTCGGTCGATGTTTCCCATTGAGTCGGCACGGCAACCGCACTCTGATGGTCATGTGGGTTAATATCGACGGATGAGCGGATCATTTGAGAGATATACTTGGACCAATCCTTCACCGCAAAACGTCCCTTGGGTCATCGCTCTCTCCCAAATCTCCGAGAGGACCATGGAGCAGAGGCGTATCCTTGGCGGGGAGGGAGGGGGTCAAGGAAGCCATGCCTGGAAATGCTACTGCCATGGAGGTCGGCCGAGAACCCCCGAGTGAAAATGGAAGGTGCTCGAATTCTAGAGCGGCCGTATGAGTTCTCAAAGGACGGACCACAATGACGGGAGAAAACGTTCAAAGGGTCCTTGACGGCGTCCTGCAATGAAATCATATATGTACATGAAGCAATCGAGAAGGATATGCTGGCGTATGGGTTGTGTGACAGGGAGCTCATCCTACGAATTTCGACCGGAGAGCTCAGGACACGACCATTACACAATTTATGGGCGGCTCGTCAACCCGCTTTCCCGGCGTTCGGTCAACCGCGAATGGTCTCTGATCGACGGGGCGAGACGAGAAAGACAACATCGAAAAGCGGTCAAGTTTCCGAGTTCGTCCCAATGTGCATATGTTTGAGCGGAGCTCTAGGTATTTGCGGCCTCGTCTGACCGGCTCGGATATCCAGGATCGTCATGGAAGTTGAAAATGGCTCCCTACAGGAAATCACAATCCACCATCATGAATGTTGGGCCTGTCCAAATAGAGTTGAAGTATTCCTACAATCGGCGATATCGTGCCGTAAATCGGGGCCATCAACAGCGGAGCGCGCGCTCGCGGCAACGTCAATTCACGGTGTCGAAAAAGGGGAACACAGAGGCTCTCGATGAAAATGTAAGCGAACGAGCGAATGGCCCTAAACGGAATGGTGTTGACTGGGGACGAGATCAGATAGGCGGATGGTAATGGGCGTAGAAACTCGAGAGGTAGGAAGTTAAAAGAAGTGGCGGCGAGCTCACTTAGGGACGGGGCGTGGGAACGGAAGGGGAATCAAGATAGGCTTTTATCAGCGAACAATTTGTCGAACAATTTCCGCGAGCAATCGAAACGGCGGCTAATGTCGGAGTCAGCAGCACCTGACGCTGTTCCTCGCTGCTTTTTTCCCGGCGATGTTCTTATCAGTGGCTAGAACAGCCTGCTTTGGCTGCCAATCGATGACAGGGACGCTCCGCACTATAAGCTTTGAGGTCTGAAAAGTTTCCAAGTGCTCGGCGTGTAGCAACCGCGTGCTCCTGCGGTCACTGATCTCTTTCTCGTGTTGATGCATTCGATTTGATGAATTCGATGAATCGTCTGCCCCGCTCTCCATTCCAAGAAAGAGTGAGGAGAATGATCGCGGTCGAGTAAATTCATGAACCGAACCCCGCCGTGTACCCGCTCTTCTCTGAAGTGTTCGCTTGGACGCTGTCGCGACTCCGATTTCACGAACTTCACGTCGTGACCCGACTTCATAGGACGACGCTGCTGTAAGAGGGAATCGGAGACCTCTGGTAGGGGCGTTCAGACCCTGTCGCTGACCAATTCGCTGCTTTCCGGTCATGATTGTCGAAATCATCCGCATCATGGATTCGTCCATCAAAGCGATATGAAATAAGACCCGAGACGGTGCAGCTCAGCCAATAGCTCAGCTCCGGGATATGAAGCGGGTGATGACGTCCTCATTTAGAAAAATGAGATGAAGAGGTCCTATTTTAGCGGTCAGGCGAGCCGGAATACTTTTTCGAGGAGTATTGAAAATGAGTATCGAGACGATATTCTTCTCCGCCAGCTCTGTGAAGATCGTATCCGATGAATCCGATTGGGGACTTTTATTTTGAGGAAGAGGGCCGACAGGAGGTCCCATTCGACACTACAGTCCAAGCACTTAGACGATCAAGAGCTGGGCACGGCCTGCTTCTCTTGGTTTGCAACGCGTTCTCGTCGTCGCACGAGGCGCCGCTCCCACGTCTTGACTTAACGAGGAGAAAAAACGCCGCTCGAACTCGACATGGCCTTTTTGTTAGGCTTCCCTTCGGAAGCTCGCCAGGTTCTCCATCTCGGAGAGAAGCTCATGTCCTGGCCGCCGACAGCTTCTGGTACGTCCCAATGATTTCTCTCTCACACCCGCTGTGCATTTACGGCCTCGATACCGAGAACTCGGAGCCGAATGAATCCTTACCACAGAATATTCAGTTTGAGGGCGCTGGCGCAATAATTCTGACTTGCATTACGAATGCTACTGGCTTTGTAGCTGGTCCGGTGGTCGAGGTTGTGTCTCTCAGCCTGCACAAATGTTGTCAATAAATCAACTCCGAGAACACGAATATACGCTCCTTGACCGCATCGTGCTCTCGGGGAAGCTTGCTCCGGAAGAAAGATCTGCTCCCCGACCACGACGAATGTGTCTTCTTGGAATTCCCTCTCTCCCGAGCGATTTTCTATGAAAAAAGAAATCCCCGGGGTGCCCGAGTCAGGGACTCAGGCGGTATCTGGGCGTAGAACTACGTGAACACGGAACACGTAGTTCCGTGAGTTCGAAGATCTGCGAAAGATTTTCGATACTACCCTCCGGTCGACGAAGGGTATCACAAGATTTTCTCTGGTCGTTGTTCAAAAGACGCTTCTTCAGTTTGAGGGAAACGAGATCAAAGAACTCAACTGCGGGAACGGGATTCGGTCGGTAGCAGCCTTCGAAGACTTCGGTAAATTTTCTAAACTCAGAAATGTTGACGAATGACATCAAAATCTACTTATTAATCGACCGACAAACTTCAATCGGATATACGGTCCGATATCTGCTCCGAGTGCGGCGTCGTTTTCCGCTTGGCAACCCGCAATTCGGACGGCAACCGGTACGTCGAAACCTTAGAATGATCATGATTCGGCATTGTAAGGATGGCTTCCCTTATCCTCCTTTTCGAGACCATAACTGGGCGGCGGCACTCAAAAAAGAGAGCTCTTCATTCTGGAATGATTTGTCCCAACGCGATAGACACACATTCATTCACAATGCTGCGACAGGACGACAGCACCGTCTAGAAAGTTTATCGTTGGGTGAACCACTCCCTCCCAATCCGCCGTGGCTAGATTCTCTTAGCACCACGTTGCGTCCTGCCTGATAGGTGATTCCCTGAGGACCACTCCGGTTGAACTGAACTACGACTTCTCGCCCTTGTTTGTTACGGGAATCTGCTTCGTATCGCTTGTCTGAACACTGCTCGTTCTCCTATGTCGGGATTATGGCTGACGATGTATGAGGCGCAACTCCTTCTTTTTTCCTCACGGAGTCCGGCATCCTTAGCTTGCGAGTCAGAAGGTTCCCCACCGGTGTTCTTCTACGACCATTGACATCGACCAATGAGGAAAGGAAACGCATGAATGTAGTAGCAACGGCTAGAATGAACGACAAGAGTCGATTCTCATAAGAGGAGATATGAAATGAAGAACGCGCGCACATCGTTTTCCGCTGTCATTGAACAACCCCAACCGGAGGTTTTAGTTGTCTTCAACATCGTCGCAGGGTGGAGGAAGAATTGAGGAAAGTTTCAACGATTAATTTAGCAAAAACTGAGGCGATCCTGAAGAAATAGATCCATCCCTAGCGGAGGAGAGATTCTCCGCCAAATAATGTTTAAAATCAGTAAGAGGGAATTTCTGGGTCCATCAATCGACATAGCGTTTCCAGAACAGTTGATTAGGACTAATCGAGGTATGCTGAGGGTTTCTTGCCCTCAGTTTTTTCAGCCTCCGAGTCTTCGTTCCGACGTTCTGCGAGAACGAGCCTACTTCTTGGCCTGTATTTTATGAAATAATCAAGATAAGGGGGAAATTGAGTAGCATGAACGGTGCCTCATTCTCGGCCGGACATATTCAGCGATCACCATTTTCATTGTCAAACGCTCTGTTTCAGAGAAATAAGCTCGACAAGTTTGTTACACAGATGACTCGCATAGAGAAAGTGCGTGAGCCTCCAGCACATAGGCATGCTATCTCCGAGATTCGAATTTTTTCGAGCTTTGGCCCCCCAATACTCCCCATTGAAGTTGGCGCCCGTTACCGGGGGCTATAGCGTACTTCCACGCTAAAAAAATCATGCCGAGGCTGCTCACCCATCGACAAGGCTCGGCATCCATCATTATCACTCCCTATAATTAATAATTAATTATCTATAAATGAGAAGATCAGTAGTTGCACCGGTAATATTCGGTCCACTCGAGACCTTCGCTGTCCAAGCATGGGATCATCTGTCACCGAATTGATTCACCATCGAGCTGTACCGGCTTGGAGTCCTCTGCGTTTGATGATCTGAACAACTGACTGTCGCGTCGCTCCGACAGTTCCCTTTCCGGGGCGCTCGGGGAAAAAGTCAGAGGCTGTTAAGGGTGCCTCCGTCTCTGCACTTCTGGCCTCTCGCCGCCGCGGTCAGACTTCTACGCGGACTCGAGTCGCCTACCGCACGTCCGCTTTCTGACTCTCGTGCTCATCTGGCGCGAAGTCACGTAAATCATGCTCAACGACTTTGAGACAGACGGATGGGCTACGTTTAATTCCTTTTTTCTGATGGTCGTGATGTTTTGAGTGGCTCTGGCTGCCTCGGTCTCCGTTCCGGGCTGCTCCGACTTTCGAGGGCCGTCCTTGCATCCACCCCGGAATCCGTAATTCGTCGTCCAAGTCCTTTCTGCTCCCATCTAATTCGCACCATGACCGACGCTCGATAGGTCTGGTGGTGCTCACAACGGCAGGAAGCATAGCGGACAACGCCGCGACAGAACTCGACCGTCGAAAGCACTCCACAAAATTAAACTAGCAAAAGAGACGTTAAATCTCGTGTGCAACTAATTTGCTTGAAACCTGTGCTCCGGATCTGGAATACGCAGCGCAATCACCGCGGAGCTCAAGCGTTCTCAGGCTCGCTCGTGTTTTTCTTTGGCTTCGTTGAATATTCTTAGCTCATTCTTAATTGGTTCCGGGTACTTGAACTATTCATCTCAGAATCCTGAGAGAGGGATCCGAGCCAAGACCTGGAGTCTCGAGGGCGAGCTCGCCAGGGGAGAAGCTTCTCTCATCCTGACGGTTCAGAGAGGATTCCCAGAGCCCTCATCCACGTAGGCCTAATTGCTGGCTTCTCCGAGGACTCACCATCTCGACAGAATATCCACACACCCTCGACTATAGGGGTTCTGAGCACTCGGGACTCGCAGGATTCCATGCATGTCAGAGAGAGGGGCTGGGGTCCGATTGTTCGTCTACTCGATCGCAATGCGCGTTGTGACACGGAATGAGGAAGCCGAAAATTCTTTTCTCTCTATCACGGCTGATGTAGCTCAAGGATCGAACGCCCTGAAGAGTCGTTCCTCGCTTTGATGCCGAAGAGCACAAAGCTTCGAAAATGCTTGTCGGGCATTTTCCTTCAGCGTTGCGAGCGCCATCCCCCAAATCAAATCTGTCTGCAACTGCTCAGTCTCTTCTGCTATTTTGTTCTCACTTCCCTTTTCTGCTTGACTTGCAGTACTCCGATCGACGATTCGACTCCGCGGATTCCGAGACCAATCCAGCATAAACAGCTCATGCGTCGATTCAGCGTCACTGGGCTACTTCAAGCCGCTTCTGGAGCGAATCGAGGTAATTCCGGAACTTAAGTCGGGTGAAAGCAAGTTTCGAATGATGAGAACTCCCAATCGGATACCAGAACCTGGGAGGAAATGCCGAGATCCTCTATATACCCAAAACGCGATCACTCTTTGACGGAACCGAATAGGAAGAGTCGCGAACAGGAGTCCCGCTGGCTGGGAAGCGAGCTTGCCTTCTCTCGCTCAATCCGCTCTGCAACCAATCAATGGGTTTTCTTCATAAATTCAGGTAGAATGATGGCGGGGGGGGGGGAGTCGGAATTTGCTCCCTCATGAATCAAGGCTTCCGGCGTCTCGATGATCGACAGGATTTCAAATGCCGTCTTCCGTACGATTCCCCCAGTCAGGCCGGACTGGAACCGGTGATTCGAAATCCTCGGTTTGTCTCGTGTCTCCCACCTAATTGGTGGCACTCATCTGAATCTCACGTTTAGCGTCCGCATGGAGCTTAGATCAGAGCCATGTGAGAAGCACAAACACGATGACAGCTCTCATTCGTGGTCTAAACAAACAGGCAAGGGTATTTCCAATTCTCTATTGTTCGGCGAGTTTCGAGTACGCCACGCCGTCGTTCATGGATCATGGAAGCGGTCCGTTTCATTTGATTGCAATGTTGACTCTGTTCCTGAGAGGTGTCTTTGTTAGCGACCTTCAACCGTGATCGATCCCTTTCAATATAATCCCTTTCAATATAAGCCTCCGAGTCCGAATCGCAGCAAACATATCCACTCAAATTATTATCCGACTGAGGAGTCGTGAATTCAGGGTCTCAAACGAGAGTGCGTGGAAGAACGAGTTACGAAACGCGTTGATCCGAGATGCTCAACCGATTCCTTGCAAGAAGAAAATATCCTGTCTCGGCAGCTTCCATCATCGGGACTGCGATTGATGGAGGTGGCAATCGGCGGAAATCCACCTCAGATCTTCGATCTGGCGCATGAAGTACCTAGTACTCATGGTTTCCCACTAATAATCAAATACTCCGCGATGTGGCATATGATTCGTCGGAAAATATGATTTGCGAATTTTCGGAGTCAGCAATCATCGCCGAAAAATTGAAGGCCCGATAGTCTCTCGATTCAAGCACGCACGAACGTATGCGCTTCCTCAACTTTCAAATTCTTTCGGTGAAATTTCCGCTCTTGACACCCCGCTCCGAATAGGACAGACGGATGCATTGCATTCACCTAGCGAGAGGGCTCGTGGTTTGAGAGGCTCGAATTCCTCGGACTCTTCGACATCTGATTAGTTAACTCACCTCTCATTTTTGTCTCCCATCTACATTGAGGGCTTCCGGATCGGTCGCACCCCGTCGGTGTAGTTTAAGAGCGTTCTGACTCATTTTTCATCCCCCCGGTCTCGACAGGATTGCGTAGAACTGCGACCGCTTTATTCTGACCCGATCCTTCCGGGGAGGACTCAACTCTAGGGCGCTCGTACAAAGAAACGTTTTCTCGAAGAGATCTCCTCCCTCCAAGGCGAATTTTATCAAACCGCTCCTGAGAGGGCTCACAGGTGTGCGGAGTATTCAGTCGCTGATCATCAGACACGTACTAGATCAACTTAGCGAGAGGTCGATTAGATGAGTGCACGTGCCGCTCGAGTCTACGTTAGTCACGGAAGCAAATCGACTAGAAATTCTCTTCTCCTAGATGAGCAAACACAACGAGTACTCTCACGCAAGTCCTATCAGAGGATCGACTACCGGAATCGGAAGGGCGAGCTGCTGATGGTGATCTGGATGAACAAATTGTTCCGGAGTTACAGTGTTCCTTTTGACTCGGAAGCTCATGGGACGCGAAAATTCAAGCATGCAGGATTCCTAAAATTTTGAGGGCGTTCGGTTGAGCAAAGAAGCGATTCCGATCTCTCCTCAGCCGAATTTCCGGCATGATCGAATGGAGGATGATACCAACGCAGAATCACGAATCTTCTCCGAAATCTTTGAGTTTATTCAATGAAACCTCGAGTTCATTTATCGAAACGAGACGATTCTTCCTTCCAGGCCGCCGAACGACCTCCCCACGAGTTATCACCAGAGATTGCGCTTGTCACCGAGAATTAAGAAGGGTCGATCTTCGAATGGCCCTCTGAGTGACTGATGATCGAAGCCTTCTTCGCTCAACCCCGTCTCTGAAACCCGTAGAGAAAAAGCTGAGAATCTTCAAGTGCTGGCCGGGAGCGAGGGAGATGCCCCATGAAATTCGAGAGTTCAAAATTCACGGAAGCACCGAGAATTCTTTGCGTGTGCCGTTTTCGAAGCTCGTCAGCGCAAATCGCTCACGGACAGGGACTCATGAAGAGAGAGAGGTATCACGTCCCTCGATATCTTCTGAGCGCCGAGCATGGATTTTCGTGGGGAGAACCCGAACTGGGAATTCTCCAGTACGACCTCTGGGAGAAGTCCAGGAATACTCACCCTGCTTCGTCGGTTGCTCATGACTGCTTCCGAGCCGTAGCCATCGCCGTCGGTTGTCGCCGTCGATCTCCTCTCCGCTAAGCGCTGCAGGATCAGAACATATGCCAGAGCCGCAGCTGCACCCCCGCCTCCACCCCCGCCGCCCCCGCAAGGAGCCGCCGCCGTCGTCGTTCGTTCGGGACCGTGCATGAGGCTCGAGCAAAGGGCGAATAACACGAGGTACACCGCGTTCCTCATCGGCTTCAGGAGTTCTGACGCGAGCTTCCGTGCGTGGCTTCCAGTCGCCAAAAGTTGCGTGGACACAATGAGTCGAGTTCGCGTGGACACTCGCCATTATTCGCGCCTGACCATGCGCTCGCGCCTTATTGCCACCGCCCTGATGACCTTCCGTCGCATCGGGGCATCAATCGCGTTAATGTCAGCGGCGGCGGCGGCAGCAGCGATGGACGCCAACGCTGGAACAAGCGCGTCCGCGCACAAAGCTCGTCAGCTAAAAAAGTAGATGGATCGTGTGTGATCGTGAGATCAGCCACAGACCTAGTTACGCTGAGACCAGTGTCACGAGGTCGGCCCCATGAACGAATCGCCCAATCAATTCGAATATCGAGACAGTCGATTCGTGCGAGAGCCAGCGTCCGGGATCTTCGCGAGTTTGCCGGGCGATCGCTGATTCTCATTTTTCCTGTTCTGCGACTCGGCTTGGAGATTCCCGTCGGACGACTCGCCCGAGCATACAAACACACCCCACGTAATCTTCGGAGATCAGACAAAGCATCCTGCTCTAAATCGATACGAGTGACCCCGCTCTCTCAAAGGGTCACCACGCGCGGTCTGAATCTCCTCCTCCTTCGCCTACGAATGCCGCCACGTCTTCGACCTCTCGATCTGCGACGGAAAAATCTTCTCTGACCCCGTCTCACTTGTGCTGAAAGCGGGTTCACGTATTGGCCCGCTCTGATTGCCACGGCTGTCGGGTTCGCCGTCTCGTAATAATTATTGTCTTGGTAATAATTATTGTCTTCGTAAACGGTACCTTGCTGGCTTAGCAGAAGGAGCAAACTAGCCAGTCCCGAATAACCAGCCAGAGCCGCCAAACCGCACACGTTCGCTCCGCATCGATTCTCGAACGATGAGATGACAATCAACGAAATCCACGCGGAGAGGAGCCATGCTCTCGAACGCATCGCGGGCGCGCAGAAGTGGATTCGGGCTGCACTTCTGCCTTCATGCAGTCGTTCCGGCTTCGCTCGCACGCAGACGCGGGCTGAGTGACGTTGTTTGCCACCGCCACCCTCGGATTAGACTTATTCGGGATAATCTCCAAGTCGAACGGGTTTTGCTCGGACGACGCGAGAACGGAACCGGATTGGCTGCGGGGTGGGACAGGACCCTCGGTGGGCTCTGCGGATCTGAGCCGCCGTACTGTGCACTGTTAGGCTCGTTCACTGGTTGGATCGGACGTTGGCTCGTTCGTCGTCGACGTGGAGGCTAATCGCTGCTCGTTGATCGAAGTCCCTCGCGAAACTCGGGTGAATACATTCCGATCCCATCCGACTTCATGATGATCTTCGGTGACTGCGTCTAGAACAGAATCACATCGCGGCGATGCTGGTCGAGCTCATTCGGGGAATTCTCCAAATCCGACTCGGGAACGCGACAGGAAATGGTGCGCCGGAGGAACGCCGACCGCGTTTTATTCGGATTTTATGCTGTGTACGGAAGTAGGTCGATCTTTTTTTGAGTGCCAACCTCAGTCCCATGTCACGAATGTTCTGTTGTCAGTCGGGGAAACTGTGCCAAGGTTCGATGGCCTCGGTACTCTATGACGAATCTGACACCTTCCATTCTCCGGGAAGCTATTTACAGTTGAAGTTCGCCTCTGACCGCGAGCGTAGTAGCGTCGATTATTATCGAGTCGCTAGAAAAAAGGAAAACACTGCACTGCTCGATGTTCGCTCAGCCGGGCGGCTGCGAAGTCGGTGACCGACTGGAATGAAGTTTTCCTCCACTTTCGAATGGAAACTCAAAAACCACTCAGTAACAGCGACGAAACGAATGCTTGATGCGGAGCGTTGCAAATCTCCCCGTCCGCTGCTGTATGGAATCCGCGACGCGGAAAAATCGACATGTCGATATTAGAAGCAGCAGCAAAATTGCGCAGAAATCGCAAAGCCTCTGATAGGTAAAGGAGCGATCCACTTGCTATTCGACTAGCCCACGCGACGACCACTAGGAAATGTAGCCCGTAGCCCAAATCCCTGATGCGAATACCTCTTGAGGGGCCTGGACTCCTGTCTCTCACTCGGTTAGGTTTTTTTCCGACATTATAAGCTCGTTAGAATACTTTGTTTCGGGGGTTCATTTCCTATTCGGAGCGTACCATGGTCTGGGAATGGACGACATCTATATACAAGAATCTGCGACGAACGATCAGCATGCGAAAACGAGGCTCCAGAACGTATAGATGAGATCGTTCGCGCTCGGATAGCATATTCTGCCGTCCGCGAGATGGTCGTCGTGCCACTCGGACCCGAGGTCACCCGCTCGCTACAGATCGTAAAACGATGGCTATTCCCGCCGGGCATACATTCGCCGTTGCGCGTGCCCGACATGGAGTATTCAGTCTGTATTACCATTTTGGAGTATATCTGTAAGCAGCGCTATTCCTTTTTTGGCTTGCTCTGACGGCCTGCTCGCTTTCTCTCGATGTTCATCTGCGGCGCGGCGGCGTCGGTGAGACACGTAGACCCCTCGTGGAGATCACGCATGTTCGCGTGCACAGCGGACATCACCATCAAGCGGATTGAGATTCTTAAACATCCGACATCGGTATACGATGCCCTCGAGGAACCCGATCTTCGCCTCCACGTCCCCCTTGACGCTACGAGTTCCACGTGTCTCCCGTCATATTCCTGATACATGTCGGTATCGTATGCTGAATGAAGCGGTTTCGCTTGCTCCAGCTAAGAATGGAACCCCGCATCCCGCGGAGAATCTTCCGCGGCTCGCCCTCAGGGAGAGGGATCACGTCCCCCGTCCTCTTCTGCCTTTAGCTTCCGATACCGGATCCGAGCGAGCTTCCAATTCAAGTTCCAAGTTTCCCGAGTCATATTTATGTGGATGTCGATGAAATACGGATCGTTTCGAGTCTACCCCTCCGTCGACGATCCTTCATAAATGTTCTAATTGATTGTTAACATTTGTCGGAAACGAGGTTATGTGGACACGGATTGCAGCTCTTGTTCCGGACCACCATTAAGCCGGCCTTGTAGATACAATCGATGACGCTATTTCCGCCACGGCGTGTTTCCTTGGGAAATGTGCACTTCCTTCCGCTTTCGAGTAGCGGGGCTCGCGAGTCGTCGCTGTTGTCACAGGCAGTAAGATTCCGAGCAGATTGTCTTCCTGTTTCTAACACGGCAAAGAACGTCGCCGTCGGTTCGTTTTTCGCGTCGAGTGAAACTGCTCGCTGAAGCCAAAGGCTGTGCATGTTGCGTACAGAGATGCACCCGAACAAGGTGCCTACGAAACGCAAACATTGACACGATGTTTGCTTTGCCAAGCCTCATAGTCGACCGTATTGTAGACTACATGCTTATTGCTGGTGTTGGCGCGATTCCGCCCGCTCGGCCAGTCAGCTGAGCTCACCGAACCACAACAGGCTGTCGAAGTCACCCTTGAAGTGTCGGTCGGCGTTCTGAATTCGTTTCTAGGCGCATGTTCTCGATCGAACCCTCTCGGTCCGGAGTTTGGTTGCGAGTCCGCGAACTCGTGTGCGGGGGAAACTTACGAAGCTTGCCGGACTCGTCTCACGGGCAAACAGAGATTGCTATGCTTTCGCAACCTCAATGGTCCGGTACTTTCGCTGGAACCGAATTTCTGATTTCCCGCGGTGACTCTCTCATCTGGATAGGGTTCTATTGGTCTCTCATTCTCAGCGGTCGGAATCAGGAGCGGCGCTTGGAGTAGCGACAGATTCAGCCAATGTTTGTCATTTCGGAGCTTGGGTGGTAAGTCGCTTCGAAAACAACGAAGGAATCGAGTGCTCTCTATCGAACTTGTTCTCGAGAGTGTTCTTCGTATCGCGGAGTCTCCGTAACCGAGAGCGATTCCGGAGACTCCGGAATGATTCCAGTGGCCGTAATGAAACTTTGCCTACGGCGGAGCTTCTGTCCGACAACAAGTGGATCCGACGGGAGCGGGCTCGTTCCGGACTCCGGACTTGGAGATCTTGAGGTGCTGAAGAATTCGTGGTAGAGGAGCGAACCCCATCCGAAGAGTAAGAGAAACCCCGAGGAAGCTCAGATCGAAGTTTCATCTCATTCCGAATGTCATCCTCCATCATGAGCTCCCGATCCGGAACCTGGGTAGATCCCCTGTAGGATTCGAAGGGAAAATCTCTCCGAAAAAGAGAGCATTTGCATAGATATCGATTCGGTCTTCCCTGGAAGGGGAATGAAAATATTACGCCCTCAATCATCGATCGAGATCCATTAACTTCTGCGGAACTGGTAGGTATTCCTCCAACAACTCGCTTCGAGGGCTTCCGAATGAACTCGATAGCTAGTTACGGCTTCGAGCGAGGGAAAAGAGTGAGTTGGTACCTTTTTGTGACCGTATCCAAGTAAATCTGCTCTTCATCTGGTCTGTTTCCCCTCTCTCGGGGAAATTTACGTCGACCAAAATCAGAGTTGAGAGATTCGAGAGGGAAAAGACGGAATCGGGTCGGCGGGTATCGGAATTTACAACTGCCATAAAGCCTCGGTCGGACAAGGCGAGCGGTTTTTTTGTATCTTTCTCCACTCCCGCCTTCTGAGTAAGTCGCATTTCTTCACCGGTCAGAGGGGTTGCGAGGGGGGGGGGGGGTTCGCAGTAGTGGATTCAGGATTTCAGTCAGCTGGTTGACCGGTCAAGTTGCGTTCTCCCATTTTCGGAGCTCTCGAAACAATCTCCATCGGCTGTCCTGCTCTTTCTATTCCTTGCCGGCTCTCCCCCGCAGCACCGTAGTTTTGGGGTAGATTATCGGCAGGACAATGAGTGGTCGACATCAGCCACACTCGAGTGGAGCAGACTCTTTCCTGCTGCAGCAGATATAGAGCAGTCCGGCGACTCTCCTCCCGACTGGCGCTGACGTGATAACAGGTAATCCTTCATCACGGTCGCCGTCACTGCGGTGTTTTTTTATTCGCAGAAATCCGGTCGCTGAGCCAGAGATACGGCAGGACATAGGTCCTGATTCGGGTACAGGGGAAGCTGTGTTCCTTTCACGACTTTCACGAAAGAACGACGATTCGCTGAGGAATGAAAAAAGAGACACATCGCTCTCCACGTATGCTCTGCGGTTGCAGCTTGTCAAGCTTCTCCGCCTAGCGAATATGAGACCAGAGGGGATCCGAAATTTTAATCTTATCATACAAACTAAGCAACATTCATTATACTGTATACAATTTCTTATATTTCTCTTTCAGTACCTATACGAGTATTTTAATAGTTTACATCATTAATAATTTTATCGTCCTATTTTTTATTAATATTTCTCCACCATAATTTTCTTCGTAGCTCATATATTTCTCATTCAATCATGTATCGATCTGAAGGATCTCTATCCGTCGATCCTTCCCGGTCCACAGCGAGGCGCTACACCGACAGCTTTACGAAATATCGCTATCCGGACGGATGCTCCCGGCTTGCGGCTAAAGCATAGCTCATATGAAATTTCGACAGTAACACGCCCAGAATGCACCCCGGGCATACATGCATACATACACGCTGCTGTCCAGTCAGACTCGTCGAGCGAACGCAAAAACTCAGGATTGAGAGCCGTCGCAGAGGTCTCCTGGGGTTTATTTCCGACACGACCAACTCCGTTGGTAGAAGCATCAAACAAAAAGGGGATTCTCTGCGACAGGACAGGACAGAGGATCGGTGAGACGAGCGGTGGGGTCAGAACGGAGTACAGATGAAGAACAACCTACAAACAAATGCCGCGCGACGTGATCTGGGCGCAGCGAGAAGTGATCACCGGACGGGGGCGGGCAAAGAGAGGCGCAGGTAAGGCGAACTCAAGCGTTCAGAGAATAGCGACTTTATCTTCTGTGAAAAAACTCTTGTGCGAATCCATTCGCGGACCCCCAATATGGGATGCGGGTCCCGACTACTGGAGGGTTGAGCAAAGAGCTCGGACATTTTCATTCCTTCAGAATCTTTTGAACGTTGTCAACAAGACGACCATCTCGAATCACATCCAATAAAACTGGAGCCGAGTCTCCTTGTGAAGACCTTTTTTATATTGCGCTCTCATCTCCTCTGCACCGATCCTCATGCTTTCTTCCATGCTCCCTGTGCCTTTGTTTTCCATCTCTTCCGTCTGCACTCTTTGTCCACATGCGCCTTTTTCCCACCACTCCCTAGGGCGTTGAGTCGTCTTGTCTCACTTTCGGTCGTAGCCTCCGAAGCTCACCGCTTGACGTTGGATGACTGGCGTTATTTTTCGTCTTCTCCAAGGTTCCATTCGTTTCCATTCGGAACACGCTCCAGTGGGTTTTATCTCAATGATGCACCAATGGAGCTGACGACAAACACACGCAACCAAACACGGGAGCGGGGCGGTAGGCTCGCACCCTGGCTCCTGTGCTACCCACTCCTTGTACGGCGGTCGTCGTTGCCCACACGGAACACTCGCAGTCACCGCGAAATCTGGGATCCTTCGGAATTCTCTCCTCATCTCCAGAAGTTCCTTAAGCTGCTCGCGGCGCATTTACCGCTCATGAGACTTTGGACAGGCAATGGCAAATTTCTTCACGGCGGCCGGAGCGAATACGAGACTCGAAAGAAGCTTTTCTGATCAATACTTCGATCGTATAGAATTCATGAAGTGAGACGCCTCCAATCGTTCACCCAACGATCACGACAAATTGTCGCGGATAGAACCGCCCCATAGCTCTCCACGATGACTATGCGGGGCACGTCTGCGAATGCCGTCGCAGCTTGAGCGGGATCATCGACCTGATGTTTTCT
Source organism: Galendromus occidentalis (assembly GCF_000255335.2). NCBI lineage: Eukaryota > Metazoa > Arthropoda > Arachnida > Mesostigmata > Phytoseiidae > Galendromus > Galendromus occidentalis. Next base: position 562,491 of record NW_003805074.1, on the reverse strand, counting down.
CGGCGAGCAGGAGCAGGAGCACTCGTTTCCAAAATCAAAGAAGACGAATCAGTCGCAAGCGAACGCGCCCCGAGAGTGACGTCGTGATTTTTCAAAACAGGGGCGACCTTAAAGAAACCAAGTGGATGGATGTAGAGCATTATTTCTCCCGGCCGGAATGAAGTCTACTGTAGCTGCCCTCGGCGTTTGTCGGTAAGCTTCATTAGGCTACAGGTTAACGAGGCCTTGCGGTACGACGAGCGAGCGCTAAATGAGCGGGCGCAGCTTTTCTTTTTGGCATACGATGCATACATTACGTAGACAGGAGTCATTTAATGTTTGGGTGCACGTCACTTAAGTGAGCGACGAGACGTGAGTGTCTTTCTTACCGGGTCAACCCCCCCCTACTTCTCGCATACCAATTCGCTTGATGTGGTGATTGTTCTACTCAACGAGCTGATTCCATTGAGGCGGGGGTATGTCGCTCATCAGTGATACTCTGCGGAAACTCGCTGTTCGGCCTGGAATCTCCTCCCTCACGCACGCTCCTTCCTCTCCTTTTGCGACGGGACTCGAGCAGTCGAGTGCCTCGCTTCAACCGACTGGCAGGATCTAAGGAATCAACCTCCAGCAAGAAACATCGGGTACAGCTGACCGTGCTGATATGCATCTCGCGAGGTCTCCACTCGGGGTCAGTACACGATTCTTCGAGAAGGGCCATTATGGCGGCCGAAGGACGAGCGGGTCGGGCCAATCGATGGGGACATTCGTTCACGCGCCTTGGCGGCTGTTTCCCTCAGAACACTCAGATGTTGAAAAAGCTTTTCAGGCAAAACTCGAAACGCTCCCAACTGCCAGGAACTCTTCGCCAAATCCTCCGCAAACATTCGTGAGGGGTACTTGACTCTGAGTGGCTGAGGCGCTTCTTAAGGTGCATTTGGCAAATCTATCGGAACGCTCACAACCGCCAGGACGAGGTCGAAGATGACGTAGAATGGGAAAAATGTCAGGACAACCAATGGGGTCATCTCGTCGTGTTGGGCTCCATATTGAACCTTCGAGCATTCGAGCAGCGACGGATCCTTCTGGCTTGCTTGTTGGGTATGATAATTTTTTCCGGCATGCATAACTCCACTTAGGTAAGATCCGAAACTCAATAGTATGCGTTCATTCGATGAGCTACAGCTCCCGGAACGGAATCCAAGAAGCGAATGTACCCGATCCGATCGAGCTCGTGGACGTCGGCACCGGCCGAATCCTCCCTCGACGGAAGCCTCCTCGTTGATTCCCTCGAAAATGCACCAGTAACGTTTTTGGCGATGAGGTGAAGTTCTCGAGATGGCACGAATGTCTCCCCACGAAGTTTCCGACGAAGCAGGCACTCGAATATTGTTCGTTCGGTTGTTGGAGCTCAAATCCGGGTCGAAAATCTGTTCTCTGAGAGCCATTATTCACTCGTTATCATTCGGGAGGGCTATGGCACGAATCCGTATCGCGGGCGATCTCCATTGCGTGCAGCATTCCGCATTGAAGCATCTGATTACTCCAATTAGAGATATCCAATAAACAGCTTTGATCCGCAGGCAACGGGTGATCGGTCTCTTCAGATGGATGCTTTCCTGCGACGCGAAGCAAAGTCAAGTGGGCTCCAATCGAGGGTTGGAAGTAGGCAAAGCGGAGTGCTGGTCATTATTTCAAGATGCTCCTCTCCGGAGTAGGTCCGGCTCGCCTCGAGGTTTACCCTCGACGAATCGTTTGAAGTGAGGAGCGACTTTTGACTTTGAGCACGGATCCATGCTATCGGCTCGGGAAGGATTGGTCTCCTCGGGGGCGGGTCATCGCCGAGGAGACCGACGACAAACTCACTCAACAGCGCCTGGCCGGCTAGATGTCCAGAGTCCGTCGAGGGGAAAGGCAAGTGAGTGGACCTTGTTAGCTCAAGTGTTCGACTGGAGACCGGACTTACAAAGCGACCGATCGACCGACGGACCGACCGACCGGCTGACTCCCCGGGGAACAGGTCACAGCTGGAAATTGAATTGTAAATCAGCACACGTAGTTAGAGCAACAAGAAAAACATGGCGAAGGATGACAAGAGCACAGAATGAGTCCACGCTCTTCCTCGATAATAATGAATCGATGGATGAACACGTCAAGCTCCGGGAGAGCGTCGACGGCCTCCCCCGGATCAACGTTTCCGCTCCCCTACGATATATTCGGAGGTCTGAACTCCGGGCCTTCTCTTCATACGAGTCAGCGGACTATGACCGAGTTATCCAGACCCACGCCCGTCCCCACTCTCGCCAGCCATCGAGTGCGCGAGCTGTGGCTCGCGGGAACTGGGAGTTTATTCTCCTCACCAGTGGGCCGGCGGAATTCGGCGAAGTTGGCAAGTTGGCGGTCTGGAGCAGTCGCTTTCATTAGGAAGCAATTATTCGCCGCCATAAAAACGAGCAAACCTGAATCTCTGTCTGTTGAAAGGCGGCGCGAAAGAGAGAAACGAACCTACACAAAGCTGGTAGTAACGGTTTAACGATCGGCGAGCAGACGTTCGCAATCAGCGGGGCCAGTCCTACCATTGTGAGCTCCGAGAATCCGAGCTCTCCCCCACCGAGTCCACAAGGTAAGACGGACGGACGATCCGACTGAATATATATCGTGTCGTGCGGTGCTGATAGTGATACTCTTATTGCGCACGTCGTCTTTCAACTAGCACGCGTTACCTGGCGCGGAGCTTTCTCCCCTCGCTGAGGTGCAACGGTGCCCGACGGCGCGTCGTTGTGATAAACTCTGATAGTGCACGTAGCAAGCTTCGCAGGACGCTTAATAACAAAGTTTCAATTGGGATGCTTCCTAGGAGATTGCTGTTCTAATAGGTTACTCCGTTGCTACTGCGAGACGCAAGCGGTTCTTACACCGACGGGTAAGCTACCGCTGCGCATGTACGGGCGGAGCCACATCTCGGTGGGCAGGCGCTCGGGAAATGTCATCGAAGAGATTCTAGAAATAAGAGAGAGAATCATGAGACGGAGCATTAATTGAACGACTCTAGAACCGGGTGCAGAACTTGATTGAACGTGTGCTTCGTGAGGACGTGCAAAGCGGCAAAGTACTCGACGAGCAGCTTTGCAATGGATTCCGTTCGTAGTGGCTAAGACACGATCGCCATGTGGGAGAGGATTCCCGAAGCATTGCTTGTAGCGCACGACTCCCGCATGCCCGAGTACCGAAAGCCCGAATTCCGGATGCCCGTTCGTGAAGAAGATGATCGGACAAGAAGCTTACGGAGCTCGGATAGAACCCGGAAACCGGGAATCTGGCGACGGCCTGGGATCCGGGAGCGAGTACTAAACCTATTGCTGAGAAGATTTTCCTCGCCGTAGCTGTTTCCATTCATCTCTGACGGATTATCGATCTGCCCGGCCGAATATTCATGATGGAGGATTTCCCTCGGAGTCGGTGTTCGCACTGCTCCGCCAGATTGGATTCCTCGCTTCCCCCCGTTCAAAATATCGGAGGCGACCCGGAGGCTGGCCGGTTGTAGCGAAGTTGCGCTCAGCACGAAGTTCAACATCACGCCCGGGAGCATATTTCACGACAGACTGTACGGAATGTCGGCAACTGGACAATTCGCCGCGACGATTCCACGGTGGCGACGACACCTGAGGTTCGAGCGAAGTCTAATCTCTATTCGCGACTGAGTACACCCCGGGGAGCGATCATAGATTCCTTCTTTTCATGACGATGACGACCGAAGACTGTGGTGAGTGGTGACTCGGTCGAGTGGTCGGATAGCTCACTTCGTTCTCCTCCCCGTTGGACCCGTGTGCGAAGCCGTCGACGAATTCTTCTCTCGAGATCTCATTGCTCCAGGGACTACAGAGCCGAGGCGAGTTAGCCGTATCCGCCGCGGGCTCGGACGGGAACGATCTGGCATAGAACTCCCGAGCATAGCACGAGAGCGAAAATAAATAGAATCGTCGTCGGAGGCGTCTATCCTGAAAGCCACCAGTTGAAAGGATACCGCGGCCGAGCCCTGACGTCGGGTGAGCTTTTGTTCGATTCAAGTCCAAAAACGATTTATCCAGACTGTGAAGCGAAAACACACACACCTCTTTGTAGGCTGTTGGTTTTTCGCTTTTCCGAAACGGCAATTTCTTCGGTGCGAAGCGAATGAACGAGAGGGGCCTAGGAACTAGCGAGCGCAGTGCTTTTCGAAATTGGTGCCAAAACAAATTCGCCCACCTGCAGCTGAAGGCGGACGGCGAGGCACGAGCGCGACGATTCTTCTTCGGCTGGCGAATGCGACTCTACAACGAGGTAAACTGGGAAGGCAGCGAAAAAAAAATTTTCGGTACGAGTTGACTGTACATATCTAACGATTGAGAATGTCCTTCCTTTCTCATGTGTAGACAGGGCGGTACTGACCTCGTCTGGAATAGGTATCAACCAATGTCCGACGAGAAGGGCTACAGATTGGTCTAGGAGGCAAGCGCTCTCATCCGGGTGTCGATTCGATCCCTCCGTTCCGTTTCGGGTCGATCGCCGCCCGTCTGCGAGCCCGGCAGTGCTCCGCCAGTCTGAAGTACCCAACAGCCCGATTCGACTATCAACATCAGCCCCGCAAGAGCCACGGACGCTGCGATTCAGGAGATAGAAAGATACCGAGTAGAAAGAGGCGTCGCGACGCTTAAATTCGATTCAGGGATTTCAGAGATTACTCGAAAGTCTCCCCGAGCCCATGAGAAGATGGGGATGAAAGTTGGCGCAGTGGTGTTAAGATTTGAACATCCGCCTGCAGGTCCATCGCTGCTAGCTTTTCCCCCCTGATTCTGACCCGACGCTCTCCTATCCGTCTGGACTTTTCTGTTCGAGGGAGGCGGAAGGGAAAGAAGATAGGCGAACGAGAGGAGGAAAATAGGAGCGGCGCGGCGGCTAAGCTCCGCGAGACTCGAGCTGACAAGAGTCTCCTGGGGAGCCCGGCTCGCACATTTCGCGACGAGACGTCGCCGAACGTCGCTTCTTAGAATCGATACTTTGGTCGTCCTCCGCCGAATCACGACAAATATTGAATATTGAATTGACTTCCTCTCTGGATCCTAGACCAGTCATCCTTGATTCTTCCCGCATTCCCAGACGGAAATCACCGCGAAACAGGAACAGGGTCGGCCGGTCTTCCGAGAAGCCGAGCGACAGACGGCCGAGCGCTGCATTCCGCTCTTGGGGTGCCCTGAGAGAGGCAGCATGATTCGAAATACAATGGGGAATCTCTTCGACGCTGCCGCCGAATCGATGCGAACATGCTCGTGAGAGATGCAGCGATACAGTGGGGGGAATGAGTTCCAGACTTTGCCGCTGGGGTCGCTCGCTACTTTGCGTCGCTGAATTTCAGTAATTGCGTATGAGGAGAGGCACGGCTATGAGTCCGGATGCTGTCGGCTAGAATGATGATTCCACTATTATTCGGGGGCCAGACACCTTCTGAGAGGGCAGTGAGCCTCCATTCGCCATGACCGGCGTACACATCGGAATCGGAGGTGCTCATTCGGAGTTGGTCTCGGACGCAACTCGACATGCAATCGTCCCAGCCAGAGAACACCGCTCTTCGATAAAATGGCTTGCGAGTCGCTGTATCGGGGACGAAAAAACTCACGATTCATTTCCGATAAATAGTTCTGTCGAATCGTTCTCAGCTCTAAGAAAATGTCAGGGCCGACGCCACCCGAGTACCGCCTTCCTTCATTTCTCGCTGCAGATATTAAGTGGATGTGCCGAACAACGGGATTGTGGAAAGTGGCTGCTCCTTATATATGTAGTTGGTTGGGAGTCGGGAGGTGGGTTTTTTGTGTGGTCCGAAAGAAGCCTCAAGTGTGGAACACAGTGTTTCCCTATCCGCCGTGTCGTTCTTGACGCGGGGAAGGCGAAGCGATGCTCGTTAAATATCTCTGACAGGATCTCATTAGGGTGACTGACCGGGAGAACGGCTCGACCACACCGGACGTCTGTCGGTGCGTCTTCTGCTCGGTGGAGAGCTTAACGTGTTGTTCGTTTCTGTCGTCGTTTTGTCACAAACATTCCACAGGAACCCAGAGGGGTAACATCTATTTATAGCGTTTTCTTCACCGGGGCAGCCCGATCCGAGAGAGAATGTTGCCAGAAAACGTCTGAAATAAGAGGTTCGTTACCGCGAAAAGTCGGGGCGCAGGCTATCCGCACAGAATCGAACACCGCGTCAGAATGTCCGACGACCGAGACCTCCTGTCCGTTTCTGCTCCTGACACGACCGCAAGGGGAGCCAACATCCCATAAGGATTTTTTCCGAAGGTCAGTCGAGGACACCAACTGCTTTTGAAAGCTTCTTTTGGGGAACACTCACCGAGGAGCCCAATTCAAATGTTGCTCGAGCCCGGACTACATGACGCTACTCACTCTCATCCTTGGGGGATTTCCCCGTCGCCCCCGCCGTATGTGGTCGCTCGAGGATCTCGTATCAGCTACAGCAACGAGTTGGAACTCCGATCGAATGGAAATAGGAGCCTTATGGAGGAGCGCGGATTTCGTCATAAACTCGTGACCTTTATTCGATTTTCTCCGAGCGTATCTCACGCGGGGAACAGCCTGACTGCGTCCACAAACCACAATGTAGGAAACTAATTGTTTCTGATCCGATTCACTCCTATCACCACGGTCAACTTCGGAAGGGAATCCTCGAGAAATCTGCACATATTTATAAGTCGGCGCTATCAAACTGAACAAAAAGACACATGCACGCATCGTGACGTTTATCTTACAGCGGGGATCGCTAGATACCTTACGTGCATCGGGGAAGAGAGCTCCGAACGCACAAAAAATTGACAAGCTTGGCAGGATGCACCCCCTCTACGTCATCCACGCCGCAGCTCACGTGGGAGCCAGGGCGTCTAGATGTATGTATATGGCTTTGGGGTGGCGCGTGCATTTTATGCATCACTCAATCTGTAGGAACGAAATTATCTTGGCGTCGTTTTCCGTCAGCGGAACGAGTCCCTTGCACCTTCGAAGAGTCTCGGTTGGCGCTATTCTCGTCTTCCGAAGAACTTTTCGAAAGTCGAACACGCCCGAATCTTGGGTCTTTGTCGTCGAGTTCAACGGTGACGATGAATTCGAGTGGTTGTGACTGTGAGACTTGAGGATCTTCTTAAATTGGAACGGACCTTGATTCGGATCGTCGGCGGGATCTAACGAATTCGGCTCGGTGCTCCCAGGACTCGGCCTAGAGTTAGAAACAAAGACCTTTAAAGCAGCAGCTCGGAACGTCGTCAGAAGAAGACAATCCGATATCAGAACCGGGCCTGTCGTCCCACTGAAGAGGGAATCTAGTTGGTTTCTGAAAAAGTTCCGCCGGATTCCCTGTGTATCTCTCTGACCTAAGCACAAGATACCCCACGCCTATGGGGCGCGGTTGGACGTCTAGGGTTGGTCGGCATTAACCTGAGAAATCTATCCCAGCATTCGCGCAGTGACTCATTCCACAACTACCCCGACGGGATTTCCGAGCCCTTCGGGGCGCGCGTTATTATCCTCGACACCGGAAGCGCTCGAAACATAGCCCGGACTGATACCGGAGAGAGAAAGCAATTTTCCCCCGATGCCCCCGCTCTTGGGGCCTCAAGAATGACGTCAGACTCTGGAGGCGATTCAGAGGACAGATATTCGATGGGGCCAATTTCTGAACTCAAGGACTGCTCGCAGATGGGCGCAACTTTCAAATTCTCTGGCGTCCGCGTCCATTGACCTCACAACCGGGGAAGGGAACAGGGCCTGGAGAGTGGGAAACTCTTTTCCCCCCAGACGATAACGCTCAGAGCTCCTATAAAGTCATTGCGTCGTGGCCAAGCTGCTCACGGTGTCGCGGATTATACGCTTTTCAGCATAACAAGAGCGGTAGAGCATGTTCCCCGACCGGACTCGAAATGCAGCCGGGAAGGCTCCGTAAGAAACTCGAGATTCTCAGGGAGCTTCGACATCGTCATTTTCCCTTTGCGGTACTAGATCCGCGGTGGGGCAAGGTGCTCGGAAAGAACCTGCAGAATCGGGGAAAATCCTCCGAGAACTCACGACTCGGCGGGGCAAGAGCATGGAAAAACGCAATTGGAGCCATCGAAACTTACGTGCTTCGTTGAGATCTCTTCTCCCACCATGATTCCATTTCGAGAATGGACGGCCTTCCGCCCGACGAACTGCCGGACGAGTTCGGGCGGCCTATCTCCGCTGTAACTGTTTTCATCTTCTGTTAGCAGGAACTTCTCACTAAGATTGGAGATCGTAGCTCGCCGAAATTTTCTTCGATCGGATCGGAAACGCGTACCGTGGTTGTGGTTGAGGTTGCTGTTGTTGTCGTGGGAGATAATCTTATTGTGAATTCTGTTTTTATGGTTGTTGTCGCTGACTATGTTGTCTTTGCTCGGACGCTGATGAGATTGAGGAGCTTGGGCTGGCAGTGGAGCGACTTTGGTGGGCAGCACCGGCGGTGGCGGTGGTGGGATGAAACTTTGTCTGGGCTAGAATATTCGTCCTGATTAGAGGGGCCGGCCGATCTCCGGAGGCTCCGGTGGGATGAGCGGAGGGGGGGGGGGTCGGCCATCGACGTGCAAATCATGCTTCGACGATCTCGGGAAGCTCCAAATGCCACTCGATGCCATTATGATGCCCAGCCTCCGCATTAGGCTATAGGTTCTTGAATCACGTTCGGTAGGCAGATATTCTGCTCGCCAGAAAAGTTGCTGAACTGGCAAGGGAACAAGCGAAGATGGCGACATGAGTTGCTCAGGGCAGAGCGCGGGAGAACCGTGACCCTTTCCCGGGAAAATGGAAGTCTAGTCGTACCCCACAAGCTTTCACTCACAAATCGGCGATTGTCTGCTCGAAGCAGCCGCGGAACGAAAAGGAAAGAACTACGAATGGAATCGCACAGAACGCCGGCTTATTCATATCGACGGCGGAAGCTTGCTGCCGGTGCAAGTCAAGAATGTTGCTACACTTGCTGTTCTTGGAGCTGTACCTAGCGAATAATGCACTGCTCGTGCACGAGCGTTTTACCGTTTTCAATACGGTGGCACAAATGTCTACGTCCTCGGGACATTGCTGTGCATGAAATATTCGAGAAGATCGAGCGAGATTTCCGGTTCGGATGGAAAGCGGGTCAGTTTGCTTTCGGTCAAATCATCAAACTCCAAGCGAGTCGTCCTCGGCCCGACAAGGACCCTGGATTCTGCTGATTATCTCGCAAATATCGATCAGCTGATTGGGAGTACAGAGTCTTTGGGTAGATTTGGAGAGGATGGACAACGCCGTGCTGATAACGAATAGGTGATACCTATGCTGCTGCACCTTGACTGGCGTTCATGAAAGCGGATAGCGCTACAGTTTTTTTGGAGTGTATCACTGCTTCGAATCGAACAAAACTTTAGACGCAGTTGCGATCCATTTGCAGTGCTGACCTATAGCTCGAGATAGCTGTACTTACAATATTGTCTGCTCCGAGCGCGAGTGCTTGGAGAGGCGTTCCCCTCGTGGGAGCAGCGGAAACCTGGTACGAAGAAGAACACTGCGAGAGGAGAAACAGAACTTGCGATCAGTTGGCGTACCCTTCCCCGGACCGGGATAGCCAATAAGTGTCAACGAGGACATTGAAAAGAGATAATAAGGTCAACACCTGCTGCTGGCTGCTTCTTACGCGCCCGCCCGCCAGCCGGCCTGTCTGCTGGCAGCTGCACTCTTCTTCCGGTGTTTTTAGCTCTTTACTCCTCTCGACTTGAAATATACGCACACTCGCTCACTCACTCACTCATATGTACATACATCTATACAATGTCGTTCCGCTGTTATGTCGAGCCAAAGGTTGAGAGACTTATGATCCCCTATGATCGGCCTGGCTTCCGCTCGGGTCCCGGGGGCGAGCCGGCGGGAGGAACAAGAGAACGCGAAAAAGCGTCGATTCCCAAGTCAAGGTCCGTGAGTCTGCTTCGAGGCGATTGAAAAACTCCCGAAGAGGGTACCTCTGGCCAACCTATCGATGCATAAAACTTCTCTAACCCGAATCACGCCGCTATCTGGGCACCGATGACTGGGGCAGCTATCCTTACGTTGGTCAGAGACTCGGGACACAGGGCCTGGTTCTCCCAGAACCGCTGTCTGTCGCGCTCGCTTCAGCTTGCCATATTGAGCTGTTATCTCACGAATCCAGCTCTGTGCGCCGCTGGGCGGCTTTCGGTCAAAGGCGAGACAATATGGGGGGGGGGCATCAGGAGAGAAGATGAGTCGACCAATAAAAACACATTCGCGTTGTAATTCGATCTGCTCGTATCTGTGGGAGCATGGACCTCTTCCCAGTGGTTCCCTTTCCCGAGCGCAGGAGCGTGTTCCGTTCCACAGCGAAGAATCATATCCATCGCTCCCACATACCTTGTTTTTGCAATCGGCGATCTTGCATTGACCCGTGCAGGGGGTCGCTTTTTTCGCGACAGCCCGTCGCAGATCCTCCGTGCTACCTGGGAATGGAAAAATACGAGGGCTGGATGAATCCATGACGTGAACCGACAGTAGTTGTCCTCAGAGCTCGAGGGGAATTCTTGGCGCAGTTTCCAGACAAGCTTGCAGCAGTTATTCTATGGCTCTGTGCAGCTGGATGAGCCGTTCCGAGGAATATTCCCCTCCTGTACGCCTACCCTAGCGATCATGCTCCAGGGATCTCTTGATTCTGCTCCCTTGAGAAAATAATTGGTATGCTGTCGGATGAGATAGTATTAGTCTTGAGGATAGGTTATCAGCATACTCACAGGGATGCATGACTTGAACTTTGGAGTTGAGTTTCTCACGCAGCCGTCGCATGGCTCGCACAGCTAACCATCTCCTGCACAGGGCCTGGACTCGAACTATCTTATTCACTTGGGCTTCGTATTGCCGGCTGAGATACTCGACATGATAATACTTGAGGAATACCTGTTGATGACACGAACACAGTTCCTCAGCAAATATTTTGAGAGGCCGACTCGAAACCGATGCGGGATCGAGGGCGCTTGCGATTCTCGCCAGGCTTCTTACCTTGGATCTCCCCATGGCATAATCTTCGATACGCAGCCTCTTCAAGAGCAATTCACAGTTCTCCCGAGTGGGATTCACTCGAGCGTTGAAACTGAATCCGAGGAAGCAGTACCTGTAATTCGAATATCGAAGCATTATACGAGTCTGGATCAACACCACAAATCAAGATATGCTCCAATCGATATCCTCTAATTGTCGGAACGTGGCTCTGCAGGCATTCGGTTTGGCGAGTCACATCCAACCTGATGAATGCAGCTCCGGGACGAACAACTGAAAGCTCGCAAACTGCGCGAGAACGTCTCCAACCAGTCTGGATCGGGGGGAAAGTAAAATCGCTAAGATTCCATTTTCTCCGGTATGCAAAGCACGGAAGAGCAACACAGCGATTCCGCTCGCACGACAAGCCGGGGCGGACGCCCAGGATCAAGAAAGTTACGAGGAACGTCTGTTGCCTGCCGGGGGAGAAGCTCACACAACAGCACACATCTGAAGGCAGTGCGTCGCCGGATTGAACTTCTCGCGAGTGCGTGGGTGATCCATTCTGCGAGATGTGATTGTCTTGCGGTGCGCGCAACGAGCATCAGCTGCAATCGCAATATCCAGCTCCGAGGGTCGGATCACGTTTTTTTTGGAGGAAAAAAATTACTTTATTCCATTCTGGGCTTGTCGCAGGATCGTAGGCTGTCTGATGGACGCTTCGAGACGTGAGCCTCTTTGCACAGAGCGGTCGCGCATGCATTCGAGTCCTGTTATTATTCGACGAGGTTCGAATTGAATCGGAGCTCGAGCGAAACCGCTCCGGCGGAAAGCCACTCCTGTCTGACATCCACAAAGCACGGGAGAAGAAGAGCAAGGGCTTCGCTTTTCAATACAAATCTGTGTGGTAGGTTAACGCCTCCCTATGTACGCCGAGCAGATTACCCTCGCACGATAGTTTGCGCGTTCGCTTTTTCCCCGAATTCCTTCCGTCCAATCTGCATCAGAACGGTGAAAGTTCCTCCGGCACTCGGAATCCGAATCGACGACGGATCTTCATCCTGCGAGAACTCTTATCATCCATTGATCTCTATCGGAGCAAGGAATCTGCTTCGACAATGACGCTTTCCGGTACTGCGTCGACCGACGACGCAACAAAGGACCGAACACAACGATTGATTGCTCGTCGCGAAGTCGAGAAGTCACCTATCGCAAACATGGGGACTGAGTCCTCATCTCTCTGGCCCGCGGCATCTCGTCTAGAACTCTGCCTGGTTCACGCCCTCATCCCTTTGGAATGCATATATCAATGGATACTCTTTGCGACTTCGACATCGCGGAGTTCTGAGCTCGCAGAATACTAGGAACTTCGGTAGTTCCCTTGCGGAAACATCGTTCCTGAGGCGGGGAATGGATTGATTCACGGCAGCAATCATTTCAGAGGAACACTTTGAAGGCGAATGCGGTTAGCCATTTGGTGAACTAGCTACTTCGGGAGCAAAGTCCGCGGACGGTTGCTCGAATAAGCTGTCTAGAGCGAGCCAGCTCTGCTGCAGCGCGGAGTGCTCCTGAAGTGGATTAACGACTGATTCCCGGCTGGGCACTGACCTTTTGAGGAAATCCAAGAATGTCAGTCGGTGCGAATAACCCTGTTGTCTGATCCGGATCGTTTCAAGGACTCCGGTGTATCTCAACTGATTTAAAACTTTCTCTTTTTGGAGATGAGTCGGCGCGCGCTGGTCGTTCGGCTTGATACAGCGAACGAAGTGCGGAGTGCCCGAAATCATTTTCTGGAGGAGGTCCATCAGAGAGTATCGGAAGTATGAGCCCATCGTCTGGATAGCTCTGGATTGCTGCAAAGGAGGATATATTAGGTCGTTGGCCACATCGAGAGAGCGGCTCTGTAGTTGAGAAAACTTCTATCTCGAAACCTCCGCGGTACTTGGCTCTGGAAAGTATTTATTGGGGACAAACACAGACTCGGGCAGAGACAGTGGAGTCTCTTCGTACCTTAGGATCGCCAACGTTGATTGGAGTGTTAACAAAAGTCGTGGAAGCGGGGAACAGCGCACTAAGGACCGAAAGCGTAGATCTGTGGGAGGGGAAGAAACCTTTAGCTGATTTGTGCTTAAGCGGGAGAGTGGAAATTCGTCCCGAGGCTATTTTCCATAGGAAGTGCTGCTTACCTATTGAGCAGTTGGATTATACAGGTCGGCAAGTGGTTCCGATTTTTCTCAAGGAACCCTCGAGCATCGTATGTGACCAGACCCGCGTAATGGATCACAGTAAACTGGAGAGCATTCGACTTCGGCCGCACGTAATGCGCAGACTTTATGTTGGTGTGGAATTTATCTGGAAAGTTCTCGGTTATTAGTGAGCTATCGAGCTGAGCATACGGATGAGAACCTGAAGATTCCTAACATGACGAGATATTTTTCGGGGCCGCGGCCCCTATCAAGCGTCAACTCGCGCGAGCTCCCTCGCGGCATCATGGCCTCCGAGAAGCTTCGGAAGGGCCTCTAAGCAAGTAAGTACGCCATTGGAGAAATGACCGTCTCAAAATCAATGGGGTCCATATCAAAGGGATTCATGCGGGGAAAAACAGTATTGAAGCCGTCGAGAGATACGCGAGGCTTCTGGGGAAAACGGAAGTTCTCAAGGAGCGGAAGCAGATCGCCGACAGACGGCCGGGAGACCGCTGAGCGGCTTCCCGGAACGGTCTTCCTCGGTGTAGTGCTCTGCCCCCAATAAGGGAGTGACCAGCGGGGAAGGAAAAATGAAAACAGATATTGGCCGCGACGAAACTACAGGGTGCAACACGCCATTGTAGAGTTCAAGAAGAATTCGACAAGGCGCGATGCACGCTGAAATAGAGAAATTCCAGCGAGAGAAGAAACTCGCCGAACTCGAGACCGAGAAGCGTCCACTAAACACGTTTCACGCAAACCTCTCGAACTACTAAGAATCTCCCGGGACAATATCAAAGTTGTCCTTTCCTGAGAGTCTCCATCCTTCGCGTCTACCCGATGCCTTATTTACGCGCTACACGTGTTTCCATCCCGAGGGCGTCGCCGAATTCCGGCTTTTCTCCCGTTGCCAGCAAGACAGTCCTCCATAGAGATCCAGCATATTTTCAGGCACCAAGCAATAGGACCACGCTGATTCGAATAAATTCTCTACTAGCGACTAACCCGGAAGCACAGTCGAAATTGTTCGTGGGTCTGGAAAGGCACTCACCAACAAGGCTCTGATCTGTCGACTTGGGAAACGTAGACTCCTCGTCCAGCAGGGCCAACAGTCCCATAGGTCTGCTGAGGAACATGTCGAGGACCGGGCGATTGTCGTTGAAGACAACCTGGTTCATATCGAGCCCCTCATTCGCATATTCTTGCTGAGATAGTAAGATCGGAGAAATCAAATGAGAATTCGTGAGATTGCGCACTGAGATCGATGTCATAGCGTTCGTTCGAGTACTTTGACTTCTTGTGTTTGCAATGTTCCAAACAAGATAATGATGTCGATTCCAGATCCAACTCACCTGTTCCAAAGCGAATACGTGTTTGTTGAAGTAATACTGCATTTGCTCGTTAGCTATATTGATGCACAATTGTTCGAACGAATTCTTCTCGAAGTCCTCGTATCCGAAAATGTCGAGCAGGGCTATCGACCTCTCGGCGCTGCGAAGGCGAAGAGAGTATGAGGAGGAGGAACTCTCTACACGCAGCGCATCCGAAAGCACTCGAGAGCACTCTCAGAGAGCTTCGCATTTCAATATATCGATCGATGCAGAATATTCGTCGACCATGATCCAGATCTGAATCACGACCGAACTCCGGGAGGTTGTAGAGTTTTCCCCCGATTCATTGGATCCGGCGCGGAGCCCGATGATCAACTCCGACTCCGACAATGCACAGGAAACAATGGGAATTGTCACTTATTCGGCCTTACGTACTGATTGTCGGGTCTAGTTTTGCAGCCGAGATGACGGTTGATTTGGTTGACGATCCAGTCGAACAGACGACCGAACAGTGCTTTGGCCATTGCGTCCCTCGCAGTTTCCGCTTCCTGCGCCGTACTCGGTCTGACAATTACTTCACCCCGCATGCTTATCGAGCAGGTGCTCAAGGCCTCCAGGAGGTCATCCGGATTCAAGCCAAGTAGTTTCGCCACTGGAAAGTTTTGACGATTTTATTAGACGAAGTTTCAGAGCGGCGGCACCTCATCTCATAATCCCCCTTACCGCATACTTTCCGGAACAGTTTGGAATGCCGCGAGCCCGCTCGGATCCCCTAAAGCGCGAGTATCCGGCAATAGACAAATTACTCAATCGGGAAACGAGCGAAAGAGACACAGACGGTCGAATGCGGTAGGTATTCATGCTCTTCGACTTTCGAGCCTCGGGCTGGGAGGTGCTTCAATTTTCCGCCAACTCCGACATCGAGATGATTTCGAGCGGGATATTCTCGCAGTGCAAGATTTTATCGGCTCTCTCAGCCTTCCGCGTAGACGGTCGGTGGTTATTGCAGCCATTGCCCGTACACCATTGAAAGCAAGGAAATAAGATACGGCAGAAAAGGGCAGACACGAACGGCGAACGGGCCGTTTGGGAGCTCTGATTTGATGAGACGCTAACTCCCGTAAGGGATCCGGAGAGGAAACTCGCTACGATGACGGCGGGACGAAAACGACGCGGCACGGGATTACGATGGCCACGAGAGCGTAAATAGCAACGGAAGGCTGCGGAGGTACGAGGAAGTTTTCAGGAATTCACGCAACAAACGACTCGATCGGCGGTCTTTATAGTTGTCGGCAGAGAGACACAGTTGCCGACGACGGAAAGGACCGCCAAGTTGCCACAAAGAACAAGTTGCCCTCGCTCCAGCGCCCGTCCTGCTTGCCTCACTTTCCGAGTTTGCTCGCCTGCTCGCTTGCCTTCCCAAACGCCAGCGAGCCGCTCGCAGTCGCGAGTCCGGAGGTGGAAGCGAATGGGTGGGTGAGCACGCGTTTCTTTGGTGGCCGTTGACATTCGAGATTCCAGCGCTGGAGGAGGAATGCTAACCGAGACTTCTCGCTCGCCGACAAGCATGGCCCATGTACAATATCATCAGAGACGTTCGCGGATTCTCTTGCTTCTGCTACGTCGACGACTTTTCCGTGGAGACTTCAAACTCCCCAGGTCGCCTCTATAGTGGTCGACGCAAACACAGAAATCGCTAGCGCTCTCTGAAGAACCAGAGCACTCGTGTCCATCGCGCACTTCGCCACGCCGGCTCAGCCTCTTGTGAAGAGCCGAGCTCTTCGACAAACAGGTCCGTCCTTGTATTCAATTCGATGACGGGACGACTTCGAGGAGTTTGTCCGCTCTCACAACAAAAACAAGAATCGTTGTGAAATGTCGATTTTCCGAATCCTAGCGCTCGTCGACCAGGCTTCAATGTTCCGGAACTGAGCCGCGTTCTTTGCGGGCGCCGCTACGACGCCGACGTCGTTCCTCAAATGCAGTGCCGATGCGCCGCGTGTCGTCGGGAAAGAATGCTGGAGGAACAGGGGGCCTCGGGTATACCTACGTACACATACTATAGTTCCAGGAGCGAAAATCGGATGCACGAGACGAATTTCGATAACATGTTGAGCATCAAAAGAATAGCTAAACGTCAGTTTCCCATTGCCGGACAGTCCAAAGGGTGTCGAAAGCAATATGTCCGGCTCACACCAACCGAAGAAGCTGTCAGAATACAAAGCAGAAGGACGTACGGAAGGATGGACGGAAGGAAGTTGAGGAACAAGCTGAGAACAACTCCTCCCTTAGTGCTCTGCGGTGCGCGAGTGCTCTCCTCACTGGGGTGTTCTGAGAGTGTCGAAGCGACTCGCATTGGGGAGAGAACGAATTCTCATATCGAAGAACCCCCTTGAACGATTCCATGAATGAAGGTCTAGTAGAGGCGTCTCGATGTGGATTCACGGAGCAGCCTCACTCGACAAGCGAGCGGTCTTGGGTCCTGTCTGAACGGAGCTCAGCCGAGCTGAAAGCGTTTTCGGGGGAGATTTCATGGGACGACCTCGGAAATGAACGAGGAATTCTGCGAGAGGAGTTTCCGAAAGGGGCGAGTTCTTCGGAAGAATCGCTCCTCTCGGCTTGAGGTTGCGAGCAGGCTCCTGCGAGGCAGGCTCTCGACTTCAAGCAGCCCGAAGAGAGCTCCCTAGGCTGCTCCTATTGGTGTCTAATCCACTAGGGCAGGGGTGTCAAAGTCAAATCTTCCGCGGGCCACGAAGGAGCACTGGGAGAAGCCGGCGGGCCACATCCAAAGATTTTTTCGACATTATTCTTAATTCACGTTGTTTGAGCGGAGAGCGGAAAGCTGGAGGGAAACACATATGTATATGCATGATGGGTCACAATCGATTCTCGATTTTTCAGAGTCGACTCGTGCTATTCGCGATTCGAAAATTACAAGGGATATTATCCTATGGAATTCCCGAGGGTATGCCGCGGGCCACGAAAAAACTCTCCGTGGGCCAATAGTGGCCCGCGGGCCACGTCTTTGACACCCCTGCACTAGGGCTAAGGTCTCCGCAGCGGTTTCCGGCAGGATCTCTATCAGATACTCGGGCACCCTCGGACGAGGTCGATTCGACCCACGATTAAAAGAAGGTATCACGACGACCAAGCACTCGTCAAGTACCGTGCCGCTCGACTGGAATCCCACGGTGCCAAGAAAAATCACAACCTGAGGGAATTTCGACTCGTCTGCACGTCTCCGAGACTTGCCTTGTGGTATCTTCTCCGCGTTTACGATGACACAACCCGATGTTTGAAATAAGGTTTCTGTCGGCCGAACCTCCACGTCTCCCAGATGAATGATTGCGGCGAGGATCCGATAGATGGTGTCGATTTCCTGGGAACGTGAGAAGATCATGACCAGTGCGATGAGATTATATGAAGGGGCTCCCTGCCAGCAGAGCCGTTCAGAAGCTCGCCGACAGAAAACAAGAGGATGATGATCATCTCCGAGACCGAAGAAATACCGATCGATCTTGCTTCTCCCGGAAAACTTCTCATAGTGACCTACCGTCGCTCGGAAGCCTAACAATTCGAAGCCTTGCTTGACGGCGATGAGACGACGCGCGTGCAAAACCGAAGTCTCCCGGTCCGGGGGGTTTACGCCTTGGAGGTATCTGGAAGACGGAAAGTCTCTCAGAGAAAAGGACAAATGATATAAATGCAAATATCTTGATTGAGCCCGTCGATAGACCCAATAGCGGCCCAACGTGCGTCTCAGGCTTCGAAAGATCGCACGCTATCGAATGACGTCGACATCGACGTGGGCCACATACGGAACGCGAGACTTCCGAGAAATTGCTCCATCGATTACAGCATGGAAATATGAGGATTCGGTCTGGCGTCGATGCGAGCAATCTACACCTCCGATGAGGGAGACATCACTCGCGAGACCCGCTCTATCATAACATGATCTAGTGATCCTCTCTGCTTCATCGAACGAGAACAGACGTTGGGGAAGTCTGGGGAGACGCGGATTCCCTCCCGGGTTCGGGGTCCCGTGAATGCTTTCCCACAACAATTGGATTGTTGAATTCCCTCACACTCAATTTTTTGTTTTGCAGCCATTCCCCATTCTCGCCTCGAGCAACGCGCAGCAGCGCTTGAGGATGGAGGGAGAGAGTGCTCGGTTCAAAATCGCGAGAACGCAAAGAAGATCCGGCAGGGAAGGACGACCGCGCCAGGAAAAACGGGGACGCGCATCGGGAGAACGACGCACCGTCGGCGTCCAGCTCCCGTTTCAGGCTGCTGCTGCTGGCTTATAACATCCTATTTTATCACTCCCCCAGGTGTATTTGTCATGCGCCCGCGTCTTCCCGCGTGCGCTCGCGCAGAAGCGGCGCTCAGACCGCGGTCGCTGCCGAAGCTCCGTGTCGCTGCCGCTTTGCTCCGTGGCTTTGACCAAGAGGCTTTATTCTTCTCTCGTTTTTCGCCGAGGCTGCTGCCACCTTCCATTCGACGTGTATAGCCTTTGTTGTGCAAATAGTGTTCGTGTTCATGAACTTAGAGTGCTCGCGAAGATATTGCCTTGATAGAGGGTTCTCCGCCGGATCCGGATAGAGAGCCAAAGCCCCTTAAAGATCTTAGAATACTGAAGCTTTCCCGAAGTTTCTACGTCTCCCAATTGCGTCAGACTCGCTGATTTCCGGGAACCCTACAGATACCTACGATCTGACGATTTGACAATCGCCGACGCGACAGCCGAATCTTCTTCGAAGCTGTCCCCACAGATGGGAACGACCTGACCAGAGAGACGGAGAGAGGAATTTCAGATGAAAATACTGCTTGGAAGCTCAAATACCGTATCGCAGGAGATACGTCCAAAAACGAGTTCAACAGGACAAACTCGACTCGCGACGGCCGTACGCTCGGGAAGAAAGCATTCGGATACGTTAGGCGTTCCTTGGGGAGCGATTAGAGTATCCGTCGCCGCGGAGCAACCATTCACAGCCAGGGAAACGGGATGGGAGCTCTGAGCCGGCATCTAAACGTCACCGCAACGCTCAACGCATCGCCGAGGCATCAAGGGATGAATCTTGGACTTTTTGTAGCAGCGATGGCTCGAGCAACGATCACGACCATCAACAGTGGCGACATCGAGAAGAGCATCGGGGGAGAAGATGCTCGGACAGGTGACAGAAATATGAATCGAAGACTGAATTGAGTATTTGGACGCCGATTCTCGATGAGACGGCATGGATCAAGTCCGTTCGGACAAAACAACGCCTCGGAGAAAGCTTGCATCGCGGGACGAGATCCGTCAAAAAAAGCGTTCAATTCTATCGGAGTGGAAGCATGAGCGAGAAACCCGTAGTCTGGGGAGTCATCGGCGTCACCTTGTTCTGATGCATCATATCTCGGAAGTGTGATAAAACGCCATCAGCGAACGATGCGGAACCGCCGTGCACTCGGCTTTGAGTAGCATTATCGGAGTTTGCGGACTCGCTTCACGCTGATCTATGGCTCGGCTTATCGTTACCCCTCCGAACGTAGTTTCTGCGGTTCGCAGTTCCCCTCCTTCACAGCTCGTTCTGCCGTCGAGAGCTATTGCAAACGAGATAATTGTGTCTCGTTATTCGTGTATAATAATTGCTAGTGAGCGATCCGCATCACGATGAGGGCGATTCTCGGGAGCCTGTTAGGAGTTCGTGGAGCAAGCAGCATTCGAGCTGGCAGGCAGGCAGACGAACGCCGGATTTGTTAATGTCGTTAGCATATCTTTGACGAATGGCCACTCTCTAGCCGACGTATCAAGCTTCGATGGTTCCGGAGCCACGAGGGAGATATTACCGGCTCGGCCTCAACTGCCGACTCATCCCGCAGAAGTGAGAGAAGCAACTTCCTAGTCGGCTCCGACTTTTAGAAAAAAAGAAATGCTTCACAAACTCATGGGCTCGACCGACGTCACTCTCCAGCCCGACTGCGAGCCCGGTCCCGCTTACCGCTCGAACCCCCTAATTCCCTGAGTTTCGAGCGCCCCGTGACTCTCTCACTGCTCTCGATTCCGGACATGCTCGTGCTGTTTCCATGATCTAATTGCAGGCCGTACCGCCAGCTGAAGTCCGAGATTTACAGCCACATTTCGGAAGGTAATGAGAACTTGAGAGGAAAGCTAATATTTCGAGGGAAAAATCACGTTGCGCACCAGCTCTCGACCGTTTTCTCCGCCTATTTGAGCCAGCGAGGGAGGGAGGCGTGCGAGATCGTGCCGCGGGGTAGGGAATTTTACGGAAGCCCGCGTGGAATTGTACGCACACAAACGCACCCACCCACGCGTAGATTCCGCTGCGCACTGTAATCTTGGAAAATTCTCGCTCCGAGAAGAAGAGTCGGGAAATTCGAGACGTGAAGCATGACTCGAAACGCTCGACGGCTGACACCAGATGCATCTCACTCACCGATGGGATCTTTTCTTGGGGCATGGTTCAAGGTAGTAAGCTCCCAAGAGATTCTGCGATGCCAGACCGTCGTACAGGTAGTAGAAGATGTGGAAGTTTCGTTCGAGGCTGGAATGCAAAGGAAGGAATGAAAGATTCGACATCGATCAAAACGAGAGGTCATGTGTCATTCAACCTGCGCGGATATCGAGCTGGCGGAGAAGTTCTGTTAGCTTCGGAGGCATCATGTGTACAGACAGGATATCCGGGAAAAGTTCCAATTCACGATGGGAGTGAAATTCTGCGGAGGAAATGAGTTATCCCCGACCCCGGTGTTCGGAACATGATTTGGATTCCTTCCTGAGGAGAAGTCTTCTCTGCTCTTGGAGGCAATCTCCAAGCGTCTCTCAAAATTCGCACCGGAGTTACTCATCGCCTCGTGGAACGGGGCGCAGGCAGCGATTGGGATCGGGCCGATTGGCTTGAGGTATATTTTGGGCGTTTGATCCGCTTCGGTACGTTTAGCGCGGATGGAGGTCATTGGAGGTGGCCCTGTCACTCTCGGTGCACTCGAGACGAGATTGTATCGAGAACTCATCTATTCGGTTCCGCCGACGTCTCCGCGCGGGCACGGAAGTCGGTTCGCGGATCGAGCTACCGTAGCCGGGGAATCTCTCCCATGCAGAAATCTGGCTCCTCCATCTTTCTTGCTGCTCCTCATATTCATACTCGCATACGTGTGTATCGACCTCACAGGGAAGCCGAAAAAAAGCGAAACGCTCACCTGGTTTGTCGCACGACCCGTGATTGTTCCAAGAGATAAACCGAGAGTTTCGCTCCGAGGACCCTCCCCGATCCCGAGGAGAAGCTGAGATCCAGAAACTTGCCGAAACGACTAGAGTTGTGATTGATTCCCGTGCGAGCATTACCGAACGCTTCCATGATCGGGTTCACCTGGAGAATCTTCTCCTCAAGCCTGTGATTCGAAGTGCCGCTCTGAAAGTATCCTTATTCGGTCAGATCATACGAAAGGGACGGGAAATATTCACTCCTAGCCCGGGCCCAGAATTCTCTTCATTTCTCCCGGAAGAATGCGACGACTCTCCCGCGAAACGACACAGGCGAGAAGCCCCGTGCAGCCGGAAGGGAAAGTCCCCGACTAGGGTCGAAAGGTGAAGCGTCAGGAACCTGTTCCCGAGAAGGCAGCGTTCCTCTATTCCCTCATTATGGTGCGGAGAAGATTCCGGCTGAAGCTTTCCGCCCGGCGACGGAGAGCCGAGAATCGGCAGCGAGCGCTCCTTCGGAAACCCCAAAGTTCAAAGAGCCATATCTGCTCCCTCGTGACCTGCTCTTCTGCTTGTTGCTCGGAGCTCGATTCCCGTCACTTTTCAATCTTCGCACCTTGATGGCTGGCTTGAATGGGAATGTCACGTCCTCATGGATGCGCATAGGTCGAGCGTCCCGAGAAAGGTTGCTCAGAGTGGGACCATGGGGGAAGGCAGACTCGAGGAGAAACGGCCTGCGCTCAGTCAGTCTGGTTGTTATTTTTCCTTCAAGAAGAGGCTTCCTCCCTAGCTGTAGCTCTGTCGAATGTTTCGAGTTCCATTTTCCAATTTTTATGTTGTCTCTCCTGATCTCCATGTTTCATTGTTCAGAGTCCGCCTCCGACTCTGCGGCGCTCTTTCCTTTCCCTTTCGGTTGCACGACGTCGAAAATTCTCCAAATTAACTGCGTCTGCGAGATCTCTCCGAATCGCCGCTAGTCATGCCCGCTTCTAAGGGTAAAGGGGAACAGCCGCGGAGCCGTACACTCTATTTAATTGCGGTGCCACCGGAAAGATGTCTGCCCGCTCCTTCGCTCATACCTTTTCCCGACGACTTCACGTCGGGAGGATTTCCCGGCTTGCCTCCTATCCTCTGAGGAGGGAGAGCCCCTCGGAAAATTGTTGTTCCCCTGTTTGATTCGAAATAAACCTCGCTACCCCTGTCTCAGGTCCGTTATTTGTGAGAGCAAGAACGTACCTAGCGGGATTTTAGGTTTAAAAAAAAGGGACTGTCGAGACTCTGGTCATAAATCGACAGAAACGCTCGAGTTTTCCGCGATGATTCCGCAAGGAAACGGGCGATTCTAGAAGTCGCGGAGACCATGCCGAAATCGACCTCTCCACCAGGTCGTGTGAAGCTCTTGGGAGGATCAGACGTTCCGCCCAATGGGATCGTTCTTCTGTGAACCAGCAATCAATTTTCCCCGGAGTCCACTCGACAAACCACACTTCACGAACTGGGAATCCAGATTTCGGCGCCTTGGAATTGTGCATAGAAGCATCCTATATTGATCCTCGTCGTCAGTACCGGCATTCTCACCATTCTGTAAACACAAGCCAGAAACACGTCGATAACTTGAGACTCGTATTGTGTGGACCTGCAGGCAAACATACAAACGAATGTATGTACAGGCACTGAATGCGAACTCGTGGAAGAGTTCAACAATGGGGAATTCTGATTTGTTTGGTCAAAAGGAAATTCACTCTCCCCTCGGAATCCTCCAGCCGAGTCCGTTCTGTTTGTCCAACTGTCTATTGTGTATCCGTCTCTCTGCTTCTCTCCATTCGGCCCGCTCCTTGTGGAGCTGATTTGGTTCTCGACCATTAGAGCGGCGACCGAGCAACGTACTCTAATGGTCCCGACGTCCGCCCCTCCACTGTCTGGAATAGATTTGCAGACCCACCCGCACATTGGCGGGGCCGCTCGCCCTTGTGCCCGCTGTACGTCTGTCCCTATACCCGATTGTTCGCCTACTTTCCCGAACGGGTCTACGAAGGACTTTGTCCCCTTGAAACTTCCGAACCGGCCCTCCCTCCGTACGCGGGACAGCTCCACTCTCTCGCCGTTCGTGTCGATTCTGACCGATTTCAACTTCGGACGAAGCGACACCCGCAAAGTAGTCAGGTGGCTCTTTGTGTGGAGGAAGGGGGCGAGTATAAGAGGGAGAAAAAGAGCTTCAGAAAACCTCCGCGACCTAAACGGAGCTCGCAGAGCCGACTGTGACGCAGAAAGTGCGTGGCAGCCGTCTCCGGTCCATCGACGAAGCTGCGCCAACCGGTGATAACCCGAAACGGCAGCATCACCGGATTCGTCCCTGAATTTCTGCATGCGTCCCCGGAGTCTTCGTGTCCCACTCTCTCTCTTTTTCTTCTCTTGTTCGCTCTGCACGGAACTTGTTGAAGGCAGTCAAGCCGAGCCAGTGAGCGAGCGAGCGAAGAGAAAAGCCTCGTCGTCACAGGAGTTGGGAAATCGCGGAGACGCGGAGGGGCCTTGAAAGAAAGGGCGTACGGGCAGAAAGGGAGCGATCTCCTGAAAACAGCGATACAACGGGAACAAATTTCCTGTGCTTTGTACTGCAAAAGAGCACAAAGACTTCATCGCTCCTCTTGTATCGCCCCATCGGTCAGAAAGACGTACGGACGAGCACGAAGCGATCGGCACACGACCGAGTGACTTTCTGACTGACTGACTGACTGTGCGGCTTCAAGACCCTCAGACCGATAGAGCGAGCGTGAACGAATCGTCACGGTCGTCTTGCGTACAATCGGTTTCGGTGTCAAGCTGATCGTTTCTTGCAAGATTCGATTGTTGATGAGATACAATTTAGGAGAGTCCCACGTTTGAGAGCCTGACTTTGCTTTGTTGTGGAGGCGACGGCCCTCCTCCGCTGTCGTTCCCATTATTTGTTCTGTTTGCACAGTCTCCTAATTGACATACAGTGAGCTTGAACGCGGCGCTCTTTCCGTAACAATCTGTCGCTCCTCTTCAACGCTACGGTCATCGCACCTCCAGCCTCGACTGCTTGTGGACTTGTCGCGCACCGACATATCAGGTACTTCGCTTTCACCTGCGGAAGATCTCTCGAAGTATATCTTGCCTTACCTTGCCTAATGCAACCATTTGTCTGAGGAGGAAGTTGGCACTTTCCGTCTTGCCGGCGCCGCTTTCGCCGCTCACAACGATGACCTGCGACGGATATTAATGGATACTGATAATTTTCATGATTGGGGAAGGGCGCTCACATGCCCACGAGAATCCATGGAGAACACGAATGCAGAGGGGCGAATAGTCTGTGGAACTCACCTGGTTCCTCCTCTGGTGAAGCATGGCGTGGAACGCGCTGTCTCCGACCGCGAAAATGTGGGGTGGGTTGTCCGCGCGGCTTTTGTTCCGATACCGCGCTGAAACCTAGAAAGATATCGGATGTCATGGAGGATACTCTGACGAGCTACCGGAAAACGTTGTTCGACAAATTGAGCCCAACTTCGATTCACCCTCGACGAACAGTTTTCTGCGGGGAGCGGTGACGGCGTGCGATACTAGCCCCGTTCAGTCTCAACGGGAGAATTCGAGAACGGATGGAGTTATCTAGCGGGGCTTCGCCTTAAAGGGGGGAGCAGAAGGAGAGGGGGAAATCACAAAACCGGGGTAACGCTCGATGAGAACTGTTAGCCTCGGAAATCTCTGTGTGCATCGGTTTCCGATCGAGAAAGCGCTA
The DNA here is from genome assembly GCF_000255335.2 of Galendromus occidentalis. Lineage (NCBI taxonomy): Eukaryota > Metazoa > Arthropoda > Arachnida > Mesostigmata > Phytoseiidae > Galendromus > Galendromus occidentalis. Next base: position 536,976 of record NW_003805074.1, on the reverse strand, counting down.
GTCCACTGAGCCCGCTCAGCGCCACCTTCCCTCGGGCCGGTCGGCAGGCGGGCGGGCGAGCGGGAGAAAACTGCGCGTGAAACACACCGGGAATTCCAATCGATTCCGTTCGACGGAACAGCGATACAATAATTGTCTAGCATCGATGTCTGCGGCTTTCGGGCCTTGCGTCGTCCTTTTCCTCGAAGACACCGCGAGCCTGCCTGAGATCGCTGACGACTCAGCCCTGGCGTTTTCGCTGACTCGAACGCGGTATCCAAACCTTCTCGAGTCAAGAACTGCCGCAGAGGGTCGTCAAGCGAGCGACTCAATATCTTTAGTAGAAAGTTTTGGAGATTAAGCTTGTTTTATTAAATTGCGGAGTAAGCGTGCCGAGAGTCGCAGGAGGAAGAGGAAAAAGCAGACGCCATTTGCGCTCATTAAAACCACATTCAAAGTTTAGCTCGGTAGCGCAGTTCTTGGCTCCTAACGCGCGTCCGCGGGTTGCATAATGCATTCGCCCTATTTCAAAAACTGGTCTCATTTTCGCGCCTCGACTCCCCAGCCGGGCGAGCTTGCGGCTGTCGACCGGGACATGGGGGAGTGTCGTTTTGAATTCGCTCCTCACAGTGACCGGAGTCCGGGATCGTTCTCGAATTCGGATACGAAAGCAGACAAAAACAAAATCAGCAAGGCAGGGAAGACGTCGGAGCCGAGGAACTGATAATAAGTTTCTCTCTGGAGGCATTCTGGAAGAGAAAGACGACGGAACGGAGACCGGAGGATACTTACATCCGCCGAGTAGATACTCAGATGCTGGAATGGGTTCAGGGCGAGCAAAATGTCTCCGATGTAGGTGTAGATCTGACCCTGCTTGTAGCGTCTACTGAGCTGCTCGAGGATGGTGTCCTGAAAAATGGTCGTAACAGGCTCGGAACCTTCTCTCGGATATTTTGAATCGCTCCCAAGATCTGGTTGCGCTGTGTATTCGCGTGGATTCCCATGGAATAAGTGATGTCAGGGAATGGCTGAGTCGGGAGAACGGTTGATGACGAGAGCTCACCTCCGAGAGCACCTCCATGAGGGCGAGGTCATCTACGAGAATAGGCTCGGGCTTCGACTTGCGATCCGTTTTCAATTGGCCGTGCTTGGTTGTGATTTCCGGAGGTCGCTTGATGATACCCCATCGCTTTCGTTCCTTCAACATGCGAATGATTTCCGCGCGGATCTGTGGGCGAGGAATTCGAGGCTCGGGTCGTCAGGTTCTCGCCAGAGTTTTCAATATATGTAGGAGCTCCTCATAATTCGAGGCAAATGCCGCACTTGGCTTCACTTGAGGTATTGGATCGGAAGTTTTTCCGGTCATTTCATGAAACTCACTTTCCGGATTGTGGAATCCTCTAAGCGAACGAAAGGATGGCAGAGAAGATCCCGCACGAAAGGACGTTCCTCAAAGTTTTTGACGAGACAATTTTGTACGAAGCTGTTGAAGGTTGCCGACCACTCTTGCGGGGCCTTCAGACGGGGCGGCGCGTTCCTAGAGGGGGAGCGAACAAAACTGTTTTGTTGCAAAGTTCACGAAGAAAGGAACGGAGACGAACACCTTTGTTTCGATGCTCATTCTCGTAATCGCAACAGCACTCCCAACCTCGATCCAATCTCATTCTTTCTCTTCCACAAATTGCGATGTCTCCTCTCCAGCAAAACCCGGTTCTTCATCATCAGCGAGGTCACCCGCTTCGGTATTTCGATCAATAGATAAGTTAAGGGCGAGAGGGATGGATTCCAGAGGATCGACCTCCCTTGGAACGTTCCCCAGCGATCATTCTCCAGAGCTCTCGACTCGAGCTACATCCAGGTAATATGATATCCGTGTGAGGGACCTGACGGAATAGCGCTCATAAGCGAGGGATCCTCCCTCCAATAAGCTCAGAGGAATCATCCGGGTACTGCGTGGCCTCCTCTGACCGGTCTCCATTTGATTCATTTTCCTCACATCATCACTCTCCGCTCATTTTTCCCGAACCGTGTGAGCAAGGAGTCGAAAAGCTTTTCCGAAGATTCATTTCCGTTCTCTCCGCCGACCCGACGATCAAGCATTTACTCAGGTGAGCATCGGAAACTCGTCTGGGTTGCTGTTCGACTTTCCGCCGGCAGTTGCGTCAGGCTCTTCGTGGGGAAAAATGTTAATAGCGGTCGCCGGCGAAATTCGCAGGCCCTGAGCCGTATTCGCTGAGGTAGCTCGGCTCTCAAGATGTATCCTTGACAGCGATTCCTGATTTGTCCTGTCCGGGACCTCGATCTCCGGCTCTTCTCGGAGTCGAACGCTCCAAGGCGGAATATGATATGTGGGCAGCACTAATGAAAATGGGTGGGCCCGGACCGTAGAAAACCCCCGAATTCGGAAAAGCTTAGAACCTTGGGATCTGGAAGAGCGCTCTCATCGGATGCAGGTGCGACAACGGGGGCTCTCCTTGCGCCAACTCAAGTGCCGTTATTCCTAGAGACCAAACGTCGCATCGGATGTCGTAGGAGAAATCGGCTTGGCGTTCGCACGCCACTACCTCGGGTGCCATCCAATACGGGGTTCCTACTGACGTATTCCTCCTCGCCAGAGTCTCCTTGAGGTGGGACGACACGCCTGTAAATATATCAGCTTCGTGATAGGAGGCCTTATTAACTCGGGCGAGCGCCATAAACGCTTTCGTTCGTCCTCCCTCGTGGTCGTCGTCTTCATTTCTTTCTCTCTACCTGCTGGAGTCGCTGTTTCCTTGGGTTCATAAATAAACCTCACGAGTCCAGTTATTCTACCTTCCTACCGAGCCAGCCTCCCTCAGCGACGATTCTCTCGCAGGCATCGGCCAAGGGCAGAGGAGCATTACTTACCGAAATCGACGAGTTTTACGGCTCCATTTTCCGTGAGCAAGATGTTGTGGCCCTTGATGTCGCGATGCATGCAATGATTCGCGTGCAGGTAGCCGAGCGCTTCGAGGGTCTCTTTCATTATATAGGCGATAATGACTTCGGGAAGACGTTTTCCGCTGTGTCGGAGAGTTTGCACGAGATCGGTAACGGAGCCTCCGGTGCAAAGCTCCATTACGAACCAAACCTGACGGGGAGATAAACGAGTTAACTGGCGAGCCAACCGGATGAGGGCTCTGGTACCGCTATCGGACACGTTCGCCGTCAGCTCGCTAACTCGGTGTCAGGTCGGATTCGAACAATAGGGAAAACTCTCAATGAGATCAGCGCCTACGCGGGACCGCCAGGTAGGCTCCAAGTTCGACGCCGATCGAGTTGCCGGCGAAAGAAAGCTGGGAGGCGACCTGGCCGAATGGGATCAGCGACGGGAAGCTTACACTAACGAGTTATGTCATAATATCAACTCGAGCTCCCCTGGGGGAGTTATTAACAGCCAGGGCTGGTGCTGTAAATTCACGTATAAAATTGTTATAACCGCCGACTTCCTGCGGCTGGACGAGAATCGCTATCTCCGGTCTTGAACGACGCCGTACCTGGTCGTCTTCGCGGTTTTTGGCTGGCTTGAAGAATACTCCGTAATAATTTGGCAAATTAGGGTGGCTCCCGAGGTCACGCAGTACACGATACTCTTCTTCCATCTCCTCTTTATTATCCGAGATATTCTCCATTATCTTTACGGCCACCATGCGACCTGCAAGAGATCCGGAACATCCGGAAGAGAGGTCAGCTTTCTCGTTCACACTGCGATCGCTTCCCCCCCCGAGCAAAATTATGACCTCCGTATCCGTTCGAATAGCCATTCGACCTTGGCCTCCTCTGTGCGCTATCACGAATCGTCCACCCTTCCCGCCGAATGGCATACAAGATGAATGAAAAAGTCTGCAAGTTTTTTTTCCCCGGCGGCCTTGATTGCTGATGAGAATCTCCGGCCATCAGAGAGACCAACATCGGCCGTTCCGGCGACCGTCAGCGCAATGATTACTAGGAGGATATATATATGATATGGTATATCAGAAGTATGATCAGTGAGAGTATCTAGGATTCGAGGAGACATTCTCAGGGTGCGATGCTTCAATCGAGTCTTGGACTCACCGGTTGCCGTATCCCGTGCTGCGTAAACCTCGCCATACGTTCCTTCGCCTACGACTTGAATAAGCTGAAAACGGCTTCCGGGCTCAGGTAAAGCTAGAATATCTACAACCTGAGAGAGACAGCGATAGAAGGTCTGTAGCTTCGGGTCCCGAGGCCCCTCTGTGGAAGGAAAAAAACGGGATCTCCTTTTAGCATGAATGAACATCTGACTTTGCGGGATCCGCTTGAGAAAACGCCACGGAGCCGGAATCCTCCGGGGCTCATGGTCAGCCCATAGGTAGCGCGTAGCTCTGAGCGAGTGCTACGGCGGTTGAGGAAGCGACTACCGGAGGCGAATTCACTTACTTGGGAAGCCGTCTTCAATTATATCCGGTGGCCTGTTCATGATCCTGAAACGAAGAGAGAGACTACCATAAATAGCTATATTCCTAAGTCGAGTTCTCCCGAGTCGAGAACTCCCGATTTTTTTTGAATTCCCGAATTTTCCCGGGTTCCCGTGGGTGACGCCCGGCGGCTGATTCGGACCGAGAATCTCCAGCATGACACGAGGCGACGTCAATAGGGTCAATGCCAATCTGTTAGTGATTCGTGAACTACCTGGTTTTCCAGGGTCCTCATTTATCGACCGCTTTTTGACGATAACCGAATGAAAACCTCTCTAGCGAAAAGGTCAGACCTAGAACGAGTGGTGTTCCTGGATCGACTCGCGTGTGGCTCGAGAACTTCCCGGTCCGGAGGAGAATGCCCCATTCCTGGGCACAAAAGGAGAAGACTTGATCCGAAGTTAGATCTCCGATACTTCACTGATATTAGCCTGGCCAACAAGAGACTCGTTGTGGCCTTCGCATCCGCAAGAAAGGAGCTATCCTAGACAATCCGAAACGCGAGTCGACGGAATCCGAAACGAGCATCAGTAAGAGCAGTCATCATGGCGCATCAAAAGCTCGAAAACACCAAAATGCGTTTCTTGTCTATCACTTATTTGGATTCGCTGCAACTCCTTTCTCAAGCAGTCCCTGACGCCGCGGCGGCGGCGTAGGCGTGCGCGGGAAGTCAAAAGGGGGCTAAGCAAAAAGATAGCTCGTCAACCGAGGGAATGGCTCAGTCAATGGCTTCGAATTTCCGCCAAGTGTACTTCACTAGAGTTCGCAATATCGAATATGCGGAGCACGAATGCGACGACCGTGGATCGCGCATGTTTCCCAATAAAAACGTTAGCGAGATATGAATGACAGCTCGTCCTTCGCTCGAATCGGCGTCGACTGGGCACGCGTCAATTTCATACGCACTTGTTCGTTGCGGGAACACTGAAGTGGCGCACCGGAATGGGGGCGGATAAGAGCCGTCGCCTCTATTGTCCGAAGTGAACGCTCTAACAATTATACAGAAGAACTGGTTGTATGCTAGGCCATTGGCAGGACTAAGTCTATTGATGGGTAACCAGACAAATGATCCCCGTAATTGCGGCGTGATGATCCCTTAATGCGACGGGAAGCGCGCAACCCGAAACAAACTTCACCTACGATAGTCTTCAAATGTAACGATCTTAGCGCCGGGAGCTGCCCATCATATATTGTGAAAGTTCGGATTTCAGAGGAGTCATTTCGGCGTTCTGGTTCGTTCAGCTTCTCAGTCCCCGTCATCGGCTCCCCAGCGATACAAGCAACTGTAATTTGAGAAACTGTTCCTACGAATACGCGAACGGCCAAGATAGACATCCGTCAACATATCGACTCCAGGACCTTTCAGGCAACGAATTGTGCCCTCTCCCCCATACAGAGTCCTCCTTGTCTAGATCGAGCTAATCCTCTTAAGAAGGGCTCCAAATCAGGAAACGATGTCTAGATGCATTTCTCGCCTACTTTTAGTGTGATAAATTTCCAGAACAAGCTGAATCGACCTCAGAGTGCCGACCGAGGACCAGAGAATAAGCCCAAGGACACCTACTTCCCGGGATTCTCTGATTCTACGAAGTAGTGCCCGAACAATCATGCCCGAATCAAGCCCAAGCCTTTCCGAAGGCAGGGGCGGAATTTCATCTCTTTATGCCGTGCCAAGCAAGACCCGAATAGCTCGATGTCGGAGCGGCTCTGCCGTACCCGGGCCTTCCCTTCCGCGTGTTGGGCTGCGTGCCTGATTTTTTCAATCAGGTCTCAAAACGAAAACCACAGAAACCATCCCTGGCCCATTTGTGGCTCTCGGTTCCCAGTCGAAACGATCACGAACTTGGCTAGACAGAGGCGCTTCCCTCATTGTTCCCGAACAGACCACAAGAGCTTCAGGTAATCGCCATGAGCGGATCACGAGAGAACTGTAACGGATATGTCCGACCATTGACTCTGCATTCTTCCAGAAGTCTCCCACCATCATCAAAGGGGGTGACTTGCTCATCTAAATATGGCGATCTAAAGAACGCTTGTCACCTCCACTCCTAATCATCAATGCTGACGCGCTGCATGGCTAGCGGCGGGGATCGCCGCTACGGTTGAAGGTTCGCGGGTTACGTGAGCGCTCTGCATTGAGTGGCCCGCTTGGTGAGCATTTCGGAAAAAATAATTGATGCCTCCGAATGACCTTCGCGTGTTACATGTATTCATATATAGTCGGCAAGAAATCACTGGAAAAGCACTGCGGAACAGCTCGATTTTTTCCGTAGGGGCGAAACCATTTTCCAATTCTGACATCCTCATCTTACGGTACGTTTCTTATAGATATCCAGCTATGCGAATCGAGCTAAACGTTGTATGGGATGGATGAGGAAAATCAGCGTCACGAGAAGGAGAAGCATTTGGCCTGCAGAACGCGACGGATTTCATGCCTAGACTGCGTCTGACTCGGTGGATTTCTCTTTCCACTCATGTGATCCACAGCATACCCACCATCCGCGAGGGATCATCGGGTGCTATTATTACTATGAGATGCATTCTCAGGTGAAATAGATTCGAACAGGTTCCTATTGAGCTCGTTGGAACAACTGAACGAGTAGTCTCATTGAGACAAACTCCTCCTCTCGAATTTAAAGCTGTATTCTAGCTCGAATGCTCTTTCGGATGGATGCTGTCGAATGGCCGGGACCGTCGTATGAAGCCAGGAGGGGTCATATGCTCATAAAAGTCCCAACTAGGTAAACATCGGGGGAAGAACTGCTGTCAAGAACGGAGTCATCGTGACAGAGGCAAACGATGGGGACGAGCACGCGGAAAATATCGAGGGTACAGCCCTATCGGCTCCGAAGTATATTCATTTCGATTCGGTCAGTGGGGACCTCGAAATCCTCGGCGCAGGATAGTAGTCTCGATTTCTATGCTAGGCGCAGCCCGCTGGGTGCATAGAGGCGCAACAAGCGGAGCCACCACCAACGCCACGGCTAGAGCATGTTGAGTGGTGGTTGCGGCTTCCCCAGCTTGTTGTGGCCGCGAACGGAACCTGGCAAGTTCACCAAAGTGGAACCAACGGCAGACAACATTTTTTGGCGTTTGACAAAAAAAGCTACTTGAGTCAAATTGCGGTGATCATGTGACCTGTTTTGCTCCTTCAGAGCAGGCCGGAGGAACAAACCGAACGAATTCTGTCCGCTCCGCTCCATGTTGTTTGCGCGCCGAAGACAGAGAAGAATTCGATGCATTTCTTGCTCTGCGGTTGCTGCGCGGCTGCGACTAGTATTATGTTGTTGACAACTGAGCAGCGTCGTCATAATGCTTCGGATTCATGAGCCGAACACGAAAAGCTTGACAGCTACAGAGACAACAAGAATATACGAATGGAATCGGAGCGGGCTTAGATACAGGCCGCGGCGAGCCTTTGCAGTCTACTCGGATAGTCGGTTCAGACTTTAGAGCGACAATCGCATGGCGACTTGGAGTCAGCTGATTTTGCGCGAGGATGATTTAAGTTAGGCTTTGCGAGAAGGTAGACGAGAATTCGACCGCCCGTCTCTCCCGTCTGCTCCCCGCCTCACACCTTGCATCGGCTTGTCTGCCTTCATGACCTGTGATGTCGGCTTCCGACGAGATCAGCGAAAAGGCCCGTAGGCGGACGATATCTCCAGAATAGGCGTGAATGACCTTCTCTTGAGCTCGCCATCCAGTCCGATCAATTACTATTCCAAATGCCTCAGAGCAGAACATCCGGCGCACCATCGGCACTCCCCTTGATTTAAAGAGATCTCCACGCTCCGGGACTGAGAGATAGAATTGCTGGTTGCTTATCGAAACACTTCTCATCTCATCTTTACGACCCGAAGTTGGAAAACGAGAAGGAAAAAAGACCAAGAGGACTAAGGGTGAATTCCTGAGGAGGAAGTCGTTGGCAGAACCAGTTATTCGCAAGTTCATGCAAAACCGGATTCCGCCGAATAGGCATGGAAAATCGCTGAGAACGAGTCTTGCTTTCCACGGAGTCACACGGAGCCAGGCCGATTGACAAGCGCGTATGCTAATCTCGGCTCGAGGATGGAATCGAACGTGACAGCAAGAGACTCATGGGATTCACTTGTATTGAGAATGCTCGTACGGGTACTTCCACGAGGTCGTCGCCCCACTCAGGTGCCCACGAGGAGCCAAGAATCGTGAATCCGCTAGAAATCTGCTCGACGTGAGCATTTTCTTATCGTATAGTTCAAGGGGGTACACTGTACTGGTATGTACTGGCGGAGTGGAACGATATATTTGCTTTCAGAACTAGGACGAGCGTCGACCGACCTAGCAGACTATTCATTTCACGAATGTCTGTTGATCGGCTTCGCTCACCGATCGTAAATCGCTTGACTCGCTGGAGCTTCTCTGAGATATTGCGAGGAAAAAGATCAGCAGATTGTTTGTTTACATGGACGCTTGCAAAAACTCCTCCGCTTATCTCTGCCGGCACATGCTGTCGAATAAGACCGTCGAATGATTTTCCCTAAAGCTGACGGATATGATTGTCGTTCCTCGCACGAAATTCGATCACGAATCGGTCGCATATTCGTCGAGGCGCGGATCCAGGTCTCCCCATTAACTCGTGGCGGTAGTGAGGCACGCTCGCAATCGACAACAGCGGAGAATCTTTATTATGACACCATCGTCGAATCGTTTGCGAGCTGTGTTTGGTATTTCCCCGATAACTACCTTCGACGCACTGAATATCAGACAGCGCTGTTGCTACATACTTTAGCGTGGATGGAGGGAAAAATCGGACGCAGACGTATCATTATTACAATTCATGCTAGGAATCAAGAGCAGCTGATATTGACAAGTACCGAGGTCCGTCGCTTTTCGCCGCCCCGCGCTTGAGATGCCGATCTACCGGTGCTCGCTTTCCCTGGCTTCAGATGTTTCTCTCTTGATTTTTGTACTCTCCATCTCAATCTGTCGAATGTGGGCAAGCATCGGACATATTTTCCAAATACGTGGATTTCAATGCTTGTGTTCGGCCGTGGTTAGAAAGGGTCACCTCATAAAAACCCATCGTAAACTCGAGCAACTCGGCATTGGTAGGGGACTCCTGGAGTTTTGGCACCTGTAGCGGAAGAAGCGCTTTGTCCCCGAGCGGAAGTCGAAGAATATTCGACATTTCACCACAATGGGATGCTGCTGCATCATGAAGTGCACTTACCCCGAAACAGAGGGGAATTTTCGCTTAGGGACTTCGCCGCAGCGAGGTAGCTCCTTGATCCCGCCTTCTTCCAAGTTCTCGAACTCCCGGGTTGTTAGGGAATGATTTTTTTCGCTCTCACCGCCGAGCTCTGCGCCACCTTCATTGGGAATAGAAGAATGCCACCAAGATAGTCGATTTTATCCATGTAGTATTCTCTCATTTTCGCATCCCCTCTCAGAGCAAATAAATTATCTGAGGATTCTACCCGAACAAGTGGCGTTCCAGTGTTTGAAGAACGACTTTCCCGAAGCGTGAACAATTTTGTACCGCAAAAGTGTTTACGAAGAAACTGAGATGGAATTTCTGGGCAGATGCTGTGTGCGCCCGCATCCAGACCAGAAACTTCTCAAGACGCTGAGCACTTACTCGTGCTAGGTAAAATCGTTTAGACAAGTGTTACATTTCCGAAATCGGAATTTAATGGTCTTCAAACAACGACTCACAATTATTACACCGCACCAGTCCCTGTAATCTTGCATCATTTTGTAGCAATTCGTCTTTGCAGTGAGGAGATGCCGACTCGAAATAGATTATAATAGTTCCGAACTCGTCAAGTCGGCTGTCCTGTCGATGGAAATCTCGATCCAGATGTTATCATCCATTCTCGAAATCATATCTCTCTTGTGGCTCTGGGGAAGAAATGAATGCTCCTCCGAAAACGCGCCTCCCCTTCTTCGGAGGAGCAGCCACGTCAGGCGACGCGATGATTAATTGGGTCATTCCGAGCGTCCGCATATTGATAACTCCGTCAGAGGGACGCTTGGTTCCTGCGTTTGTTCGGTCGGTCGCCGCCGCTAGTCCGACCGACGACGAGACTCTGCCGAGAGGGACCCATGTGAGCCACCGCGCGTGAAAACCAGGCCATAGTCAGCCAGAGCGTCAACCGTCGGCGACAACGGACAGCAGTTTGGACATCCGGCACAGAAGAGGCTCTGGAAACCACGGAACTACGGCACCGAAAGCCCATTGGAACAATGAATGCCTGCCTGTCTATCTGAGTCACTCACTCAGTCATATGGATCTTGCGTTCCCAAAAAACGAATCACTAACGGTAAAAACTGAATGAGCTCAGTGTAAGCCGCATTCGGGATGCTCCGTTCGATTCACTGGCGCCTCCTACGAGGGAACCCTTTCAGACTGCATCGACCGACTCTACCCGGAGGCTGTAGTTCCCATCAGTAGTGACTGAGTTAGATCGCTCCACCGAAGTCGAGTATTCTCACTGTAGCTCCGGAAAAGTAACATTTTTGGTGGGACTCCATGGAAATTCAATCGAAGGCCATCGGGATTAGAGGGCCGACGCAGAAAGCCATCCAAATCTTGATTTGACGCTAGTGAAACGATTCGGGCACGGTCAATCTGGCCGAATCGAGAAAACTCGTCCATTACGAAGAGAAGCGCACATCGAATCCGCGAATCGATGACTACCCAGATTCACATTCAAGACCAAGCAGGCCATCGGACGGATAAATGAGGAGGAACATTCTAAAGAGAAGAAAATGTCCGAGCGATCCTCGGTCAGAAATGAAAAAAATCGAAGCCAATTGAAAGAGGGAAAAACTTGCGTTAATCTTCCGCTTTCATCCCCACTCCGCTCTTGAGAATCCTTGCTCGGTCGCACGAGCATAAGGAAAATTACGTTCCAAAGCACAGCAAGATAGTTAGGATATCGATGGACGATCTGATTCCCGCTTTCGATTATTTCCATCTGATACACGACCGAACGTGGGCAGGTCCCGCTCAGAGCCGTAATAATTGGGGATCCCGGTGTCAGCTGATCCAGGGAGAGCGGCGAGCGAATAAAGAGAGTAGTTTCAGAGTGCCGAATCTGGTATGGAACGAATCTCCTGAAGGATTTGCGCTCCAAGTGTCCATGTACCACGAGCATCATACACCCGATTTCTCGTGACAGACCGCAAGGTGGCAATGCTGGCCGAGGTCTCCGTACACCGTGCTACCTCTCATCGGCCGGGTCTCCCCTTCGATCTTCCCGTACGTGCTACCGCCAGGCTTTCCTCAAGGAAGGTCCGACTCCCGCTGTCGTCTCTTTTGAAGGATCCGGTCTCGATCGTACACAGGTGCGGATGCTCCCTCGGGTGCGTGAATACAAAGCATCTCCTCTTCGATCACACCTCGGATGGCCGAGCCAAGCTTTACTAATCGGCAAGAATCTCCGGACGAATTGAGAGCTGAGCTCGGGGATGAGGAAAGGAAGCGCGCATAGATATCGTTGCGTTTCCGCCTTGACTAAAGCCTCGAGCGAAACGACTTCATCCGCAACGAGACATCGATCAACAAGATTAAAGCGCGAGTTCAAGCATGTTCACCTCGGCCGGAGTCCCCTTTGCGAGGGATTCTTTCTCCCCCGAGTTTGCTTTGTGCAAGCGTGGGCGAATGCAGCTTTTTATTTACAACTTCCACAATTAAAAGCTCGTGTTGTGCCGCTCCATTTTCGTCAGTGTTATTCTCTCTTGATGCGGCGCGTTGTTTTGTGATGTATGTGATTCTAGTGGTCCTTGGTCGCGGCACAAGCGAATCGAGAAGAAAGATGATCGAGATGAACAGCAGACGGTAAAAATATTCGGAATGCCGACGCTGTGGATCACGGCTGTCCCCATTCACTCACAGGGCTGAGAGTTGACTGCGGTATTCTAATTAGTGGCGGCGATGGGCAGCTAACTCTTATCGGGGAGTGAGACCTCAGAGTCGAGTACGGGGGCTGTGAATCGCTCTCAGAAACAAATGGAGCGAGTTGTCGTCGAGACTTCGCCCGTTGGCTTGAGACAGAATATCTTCTCATTACCACCGAAGGCTCGAGGTTCGGCTGTGTGGCCACGGGGGGAAGCTGGGACTGATTGAGGTCCAATCAACCCATCGAAAACCTCATCTCAGTCTCCGATATCATCTCAGTATCTTCCGTTCCGCAACCGGTACAGAAAAGCAGAAACAGATTTTATTCTGTTCACGTTCGTTCATCCATCCCCAGCGGACTCCCCCGATGATCCCTTCATCCAAATCTAATGCTCGATCGAGAATCGTGACCCGCGGAATACGTCTGGGGTTTGGGATCGCATGCTCATCGTTCTCTCAATTCGCGATACTCGAGGATCAATTGACTTCCAAGCTCCATCTTCCTAATATTGCCTCCGTTTTTGATGTCGCTGACAATTATTGCAAGTAGGTTCAGCCCAGCTAGAGCGAGCGACTCTTTGAAGGCGTCGAAAGCGATAATTCTGAGAGCTATAGCGTCTTACGAGCCCAATAAATTGTGCCCTTCAGAGGCAGACATTTCGCGAAGAATTCCAAACAGTCGCGGTGACGAGATGAGCTTCACCGGTCGAAAGGGTCACTCAGTGACTGAGTCGATCAGACGAGAACTTCGTTCGCTCTCTCGCTGGAACTCCATGCAGGGAATCTTCGCTCGGCGCTGCCAGTCCTGCGAATCATCCGCCCGAGACCTGCCATTGGTGCTCTGCAGCTCGCTATCGTGAGTGAAGGCTCATGCTCAGTTCTTGAGATAAAATAACAATGACTGAACTCCACTCCCGGCATTATCTCCACTTCCGCGCGGTGAATGGATATTCATCGCGGGCGTCCAGAATGAGCCGAGGCGATCGCAGAATCATCACGGCAGTATGGGGAATGAGAAATATGAGCCTTTCCTCGTCGATGCCGTTCTGACGAATGGCGTACGTGAAGATTGCTTACTTTGTTTAGGTCTGAGGTTGTCAGTTTCTGCTGGTCTCCGTCGAGGGCGCTGGCTTCGAGATCAGCTGCTTAACTAAAGCGAGCCAGAAAGACGACGACGTGACTGCTTCCGCATTGTCCCTCGAACAGCCCGTCGACATAAACGCCGGCAGCGGTCTATCTACTCGTGAAGCAACAAATACTAGGAATTACCGGTCAGGTCAGTGAATTTCAAATGCGGCAAATGTCGGCAGCAGCTTCCTGCGATTCATTCACTACGCGCTCTTGGTCTGGATTGAATTTTCGTCCCGCGAACCTGACACTGGCGATGAACTGGCTACCGGCTTTCACTCTATTCGATTTCTCGGGTTCCGCGCGATCACCGCCGGGATCGGAGAGTTTGATCGTCAGAGATTAGGTTTTTTCCCCGAAGACATGATTTGACCGGAGCCGGTCACCGCATGCATATCAATGAATGATCCCACCCCTGCGATTCCCGAGCTCGCAATTCATCATATTCGATCGGCTCCTGAATCCGTAGACGATTGTCCAGAGTCCATCGAGAAGCCACGAGTGTCAGTTTGAGCGCGAGCTCCGGCCTGAGGCAGTGTCGTCTTCGTTTACGCGGAAAGGAAACGAGGAGAGTGGAGAGAAAAAAACGGGGAGTACTCAGTGAAAACTGAAACGTTTTTCTGGACCAGTGCTACGAGACAAAGAAGACCGCTTCGTCGTTGTTGTCGCTCTCGTCAGCAGCAGCAACAACGACCGACCGACTGAGTGAGCTAGTTCTTGCGTCGTCGGAAAAGCCTTTCGTGGGATGGCGCGACTTTTCCTACAGAAGTGAAGCTTCCACTCAGTGGACCAGTCAAGCAAGTGGCCAGTCACCAGCAAAAGCATCCAAGCAGCCAACCAAGAAACCAGGCGACCAACTGGCAACAGTAGCGACAGTCGAAAGCCCATTCAGCCAGATGAGAGGTCGCTTGAACGGTGGACAACAAAGAAAGCATAGTGAGCGGCAGTGGAGTCGACGTCGGTCGTGGCCAACTACCGTTTTCTCTGAAGAAAGTATAGCGTTTCCCCTGACGCATCATCCGATTTCGGACGCCATCGAGGAGAAGCACCCGCTTCCGTTCATCTGATGAGCGGTTCGGGTCGGCTGGGAATTTCCGCGAGGGGAAAATCGAGTTCACAACTCGGCTCATCCAGATCTCAGCCGAGTTGGTCAGGGAGACCGTGATCTGCGATAGGATCCATGAGCAGCGGCTCTAACTGAGACGAGTGACATCGTATCTGAGTTTCTGCCCGGCGTGACCGGAGCACCTGTTTTGCTTTGCGCCACTGACGGCCGTGATTGATTTGAACTATGACTGCGAGAATCCGGAGAATTCGACGCGGTGTATCGAATCACGTTGAGGCGTGCCTAATTGAATTGCATCACCGCAGACTTTCGAGAAAACACGCTCGAGCTCTTACAATCTGCCCCGCTTGTCATCGACTACGTGCTGAGGTCATTCGAGCCGTTTACTCTCCGACAGCGGTCAGTCACCGGCCTTCCCACCCTCCCTCGTTCGATTCACCTGCATTCGGGCAGAGTTGGAGAATGACTTATATTGTCGACAGCGTTCAGGGAAATTTTGGGCTTTGTTTTTCTTTTACTGATTCTATTTATGCTCCTTGAGCTTCTGAAGCCATTCAGTGAACTTAATCGCGGCCCTGGTTCGTGGTAGTAATTGAAGCCGCACCGCGAAAGACAATGGGGAATTCAGGGTCGTTTTCTTCACATCAATCCGAATTGAGCGCAGCGATGAATATGCGGTTGATCCGTGTCCCGAATTTGTTCTTCTCCACGTTTTTCCGTCTGATCGTTCCGTGAGACGAGTATCCATTAGGAGCAATCGAGCTCTTCTCAACAAGGGGAGAACACGCCATTCATTCGGGACGGCGCGCGGTATTGTGAAGTTTGTTTAAATTTGGAGATGAATCTTAACGGGAAGTCTAAACCATTCCCCAGTCTGAGTCTGTGTGCAGTCAGGGAGGCTTCCTTGGTCGCGATGTCGCCTTCTCGAATCGGGCTTCGAGGCTCCATGAAAATGTTGGGTATTGAGCGTTTCTCTTGCATAGTGAGGAGAACCCCGATAATCGGTGTGGAAGGACTCGCATCTGCCAGCACGTATGTCTTGGGATTTCTGGAAAATTAATCTCTCGGAGTTGTACGTAGAGTAGATGATCACATCCAGGGATTTCTCGTTCGCGATTCCCACGCGATGCTCCCCATGGAACGCTCCGGTTAGCTTTCTTCATTCTTCGAGCATGGTTCCGCGTCTCATCCGAGAGAATATCGCCGTCGTTAGTTGTGTCATAAGTTGAAAACATTCAGTTTTTCTCCATTCGAATCCCGCTTCTGACTTCGCACGGCTGCTGGCGGTGCTAGTTAGTGAGCTGACTAACAAGTTCCTTGTCGGCGTCTTTGTCGGGCTGCCAAAAAAGCTCGAGCTTGACAGGTCAAGAGAGCGGCGGTGATTGTTGCCGATTCAAAGGCCATCAAGCAGGATTTCGAAAAAAACTTGGACTTCCCTACACCGTCTCTGCGGGAATGGGATTATAAGCTGACGGGGTCAGCGGAGACATCAATTTAGTTTTGATCTAACTCCGATAGCTCCGACCTCGTCATCTTCTTTCCGGGTACGCTGCGAGTTCCGAGTTTCTCGGGCCCGTCCGACGCTGCTCGGGATGCTCCTGTTTTTTTCTACTTGTGGATTCGGCGACGGCAACGGGGCTCCCCCACAACGACACCGAAGGAAACGATCAAAAGGAGATCTTGCTTCGGATCGACAACGCGACGCGGTGGGCCACGCTGAAGAGCTACTTGCATTTCTGGAAAGAGCGACCACGATGCGGTTCGGCTTGGTCACTACCACCATTCCGCGTCTCCATGATTATTGCCGTCGACACTCCACGCCGCCGCAAACATGCTTAGCTCCCTGGCTCACTTCTTTTCCTTTCCCACACGGGGTTTTTCTGTCTTGCACGAAGCGAATTGAACACGGTCTCACACGCCGAGGTAACTCGTTGTCGTTTTGCTTCCCGTACTGCAACCGAGTGAATCGTTCATATTGAATTCCGTCCGCGTGAACAGAGAATGTGGAATATTCTTGACACGCAATTTTTTTGTGGGAAAGTTTCGCTCAGCCGTCCGCTCGTCACGTCGAGGAAGATGTTCAAGAATTCGCGTCCGACAGTTCGTTTTCGCATCCATCCGAGCTATCGACTCGATATTCGCTCGGCTTCCGAATCCGGTCTCTGCGGGGATTTCGAACCGCTCGGAACAGCGGCACGCACTCTTTTTGGTAACCCATGACGAGATTACTCAATCGGTTAGCGAGCGAGACTGAATTTCGCGTGACACCGTTCCAAGGGCATTTTCGGAAACTGGTCATCGCCTGACGCATAGGTGCCGAGCATTGATGTTAGTATCATTTCGTGAGACATGCGGAGTCTTTCGGTCAATGAAATTCGCATGAAAACGGATTCGAGGGCCAGAGGAGTGCTCTCTGCGATATCCCAAAGCGACTCGAATCAATGTCTGAATCCAGGGGCGGACACTCAGGTCGGACGGTCGGAACCCCTCGAGGACGCCGAGGCTCCCCGTTTCGGGAACGGAGCGAAAAGGCAGAAGATTCACGAGGCTCCCATTGTTGGGACGCATAAGTGAATCCATCATCGCGTGAGAAGTCTCTGGGTGGAGCCGTTCGCCACCGCGAAACTCAACTGAGCAGAAAGAAGTCACACACAGTCGCTTATACATAGAATAAGTTCAGTCTTCCTGTCCGAGTGGCTGCTTCTAATTGAAAGAAGAATAAGCAGAACGACGTCGTTGTCAACGCCTAGTCGCACGGAATTTTTTCTCCTCCACTCACGTTTTCTAGTATCGAGAGAAACGGCAGATCTGGCCATCGCGTAACGTCGCCCATTAGGCACTCGGCAAGTAGCCATCGAATTGACGGTGCTAGCAAGCCAATGGAAGTTTGTCCATTCACTCAATCGATAACAACATTTTCGACGTATGATAGCAGGACCGTGATTCTTAAATCGATTCCGGATTCGCGTCGCATCCGGGTACCATCCACCAAACGTAATCGACTTGGTCTTACTTAGCGATGGAAACCT
Source organism: Galendromus occidentalis (assembly GCF_000255335.2). NCBI lineage: Eukaryota > Metazoa > Arthropoda > Arachnida > Mesostigmata > Phytoseiidae > Galendromus > Galendromus occidentalis. Next base: position 519,435 of record NW_003805074.1, on the reverse strand, counting down.
CCAGATCGAAGTGGTTGCGCTCCCAAAAACCAAGTCCGTAAGGAATTACCATAGCCGTTTTCTCCCCGAGAGATCGTTATCGCAAGGAGAGAAAGCTTTGTCATCCCTCGTTCTGAGATGTGTACTGTGGAAGAGAATCCCTGGCATATCTGAAGAGGAATTCGATGGCCATCTATGGATGCGAGGGTTCCTAATTAATAGCCGTGGGCCACCGTGGGACATGTGTTGCGAGGAATCCTTGCCGTCTGTGTCGTTCCCACATGGTCGATGGCGATGCATGTTCTCGTTTACGGAACAATGCAATTTCTGCTGCGGACGCGACATATATTTCGGCTTCGAATCACTCAGCCCGGCTCCACTGCATTTAGCCGTATCGCTCCGTGAGGAGAAATCCTGTTTTCCGTGCTGTTCTCGGTCATTGTGGTCTGGAGACCTGCGACCGAGTCAAGCTCTTCAAATTGTGCGGCGCCTCAGTGGATTGTCGTCGACAACCGGCAGGGGGCGCCTCGGTCTCGAGATTGAGTGCGCTTGGGGGCTCGAGAGGAGGTCGTAGGACTGGCCGAAGATCGAGTGAGGCTCCAAGCCTAAGGTCTTCACACATTATCCGATGCCCGAGCTCAAATCCCAAAGAGCAGGGATTGAGCTCATAGAATTCGGAGCCAAAATCGAGTTCGAGCTCGAGAATGACCTCTACTTCAGCACCCTGATTCCATGCGGCGCCGCTGGTGTAGTGGTATCATGTGAGATTCCCATTCTCGCGTCCCGGGTTCGATTCCCGGGCGGCGCATGATTTTTGACTTCAGGAGTGATTCTTCCAGGGTCACTTCCCCTCGATCTTCCTCGGGGTGTTCGCGCTGATGCCCCTGGGGGATTCGATGGATAGCTGTCGAGCAACATCCTTCCGGGAGAGCTTGAATAGTTTTGAACGAAGAGCCCGAGGTTGGCTCACGCTTCCTTCTCAGGGTTCCCAGGGACATGTGTAATACATATCTCGGCCGATGTTCGCCTGGGTCTCATTCGAAGAGGCTCACATCGGATCGTTGACCTTGTTCGCTTTTTCAAAGCATTTCGGTTTCTGGTAGTAGCATTGTCGATAGATCGAATTCCATTGTGTCCCTCCGCCTCCATATGACGAATTCTGGTTTTCGAACACCGATAGCATGTTGCGGCTATTGCTTCCTGGTGCGCTTCCATTTTCCCCCGCCCCCGATCCCGGGTGCTTAGCTCGAAGCCAGCATCGCCACGATGGGATTTCGGGGGAAATAGGCCTCGATGTTCGCTCGGCCCCCAGTGGGTACGGGGGAGCGATCGTATCCATAGCGACGGGATCTCGGTCTCCCCGACAACCCCCAATGGTAACATTCTGTGAGAGCTGCAGCATCCGCCCGCGTCAGCTCAAAGTGGGCTCGCCATCGAGCTCGAGACTAGGCTACTGGAAATGACAGAAAATGATAATAGCATTTGACCATGCGATGATAAAGTTGAGACCGGCTGATAGCCCGAAGGTCCGTCGGTTTCATTTTTCTAACAATGGAAAATCGAAGCGCCGCATCGCCGTCGCTCCGTGGAAAGCTCGCCGCGCGCTGAGCTTCATTACCGTCGACCTAAGAGACAACAGACCGCGACAAGGCAGCTCGGGGTATCGAACTGGAACGTTTTTTTGTCGAGGTATTGTCAAAAAATTCCGGGCTAAAATGTGTCCATAGAGAAAAATCTCCATTTCCGGCGATTCAACAAATTCCATGAAAAGTGCAATTGAATCCATCGTTTCGGGTTGACCATTTCCGAAAAACGCTCACGGAAGAGCTCCGAGGGAGTCGCCTCTGAATTTGTGGAGGCGATTCGCATACTTTCGCCTAGCCGACTGTGTTTTTCCGAAGCGATATACTGTCAGAGCTCGGGATGGTCGTCTTCAACGACGAAGAATACCGCTCGCCCCATTTAACTCGCCTAACAAAACCATCTATCCGAAGATTTACTGCACTCCGTCATCCGGTTTTTCCGTGGAGTTCGCACGCTAAAGTCTTGTTGCTCCCTTGCCGGTCCACCTGCTTCGTAGCATTCGCGATGATGCCGTCATCTCTGACTGAGACAAAACGTTCAACGAGCGAATCGAAGACCCCCTACAAGCATCCTGGCTGCCTCCGAAGAATGTAACGAGTACTGTAACGACATCAGAAAAGCCGAGCCGATTGTAAACACCGTTACGGTGGATAGCTCACGAGCATTGGGGTCGATCACAACGAAGCCCTCTTTCGGCGAGGAATATCTGCGCTCTATACGCTAGCTTTTCTGTATTCATTTTCGGAGTGATCCTACGAACGGCATCCCCGTCCATGTACCGGGCAAGGTATTTAGATCCCGGGAATTCTGGAAAAGGCTCAGATCAAGCGTATTCCACCTTTTTGGCGGACAGATGAGCTCGCCGGGTCCGCATGGAACAACAATGGTCCTCATTCGGCGTCGAAAGGAAGCACCTTGGTCGGACCGATTGTTTTGGGTGAAATCGTCTGATAACAATGGCGGAACTGAGCCACTGTCACCGTTCACCCAACGATACGTGGCAGGACATCTCGGACAGCGTGTAACAATGATCTTGAGTGAATTTATGTGTCTTCCGAACTCCGAATCATTAGTGAGGGATCGAAAGGAGATGGCATCATCTCACACCGACTCCGCCCGATGCTTTCGTGCGGTCCCCCGCCCCGTTCGGAGCAAGGAATTGAAATTTGCGAGAAACAGCCGAAAAACATCCGATCAGCATCCACGTCACGGGGTATTCTGTTCATTCTGCATCCTAGACTGCTGCACTCAACAGATAACTTCACGGATCCGCGAATGAATCCGAGGGATTTCGAATAAGAATAGCCGCCTAGCTGCTTCTGGTCCCGTCGAAAGTCGCTAGCTCCATTTTCCTAGCTCCAGGAAGGAGCTTGAGGTCGCCGCCTGCGTGGTAGACATCAGGGGTTGAACCGAGCGGCTGAGCAACGTCACCACGCCCTTTCTTCCAGCTCGATTGAAGCTATCACTCGAATGTCGACGTCGATGTGAACTTTCTTGGGTTTTTCCTCTTGCCAAAAAATTTGATTCAAGCACAAAAGCCCAATGGGCTGCGGTGTCTCTGCCTTCGTCCACGGGACGAAAGCCCATCGTGCGGATAAACTTCAGACCTCGTGACGATTCCAATCGTTCACTCTCCAGGGACGATCTCGACTCTATTAGGAACGGATATCGATGCACAGCGCCTTCGGCTGATCCCAACTACCGACTCTGTCAGAGAAGAAATTTTCGTTATGGGTCATATCGCCGAATCGGAAAGGTGCGTCGGTATTCTTTCGGAGGAGACCCATCTGCAACGTCGAAAAACTCCCCGCGCGGTCATTTTGGATGACTGGTGGAAGAATCGTCGGGAGACTCGCCGAGCCGACTTGCGACAAAGCGTCTCGGGGTTATGTCAGAATTCGAGCGGTTCGGCGTGGAATCACGATCTGAGCGTTTGGACAGAAAGAAGTCCCGTTCCTAAGTATGTTGAAATCAGCCTGGTCTACTTCGGACGTTTCGCTTCCAGCGTTGCGGGCGCGTCGTCTCTAGCTTCTATTTTGAGTTTGGCCGACGGCAATGAGCCGCTTCGCTGCTTGAAAATTTTCCTAATAATCCAGACTGAGTCGCTACGGATTTTCCGTAGGTGGAAACGGCAGCCTACCTAGTCGTCTTCTGGAAAAAGTTCTACTCGAGTTCCCGAAGCACCATACGTGGTACCGGAATGCAATTCTTTGGAGCCTTATCCAACTTGTCGTAAGCATTTCTCGCTTCCCCGAAATCTCCGAATCTCTACCCGAGCATAGAAATCCGGTACCGAATTTCTATACTCGCCATAGATCGATGATCACTCCCGAACCCACTGAATGCGGAGGAGACTCAGTCAGATAGCATACTTAAGACCGGAAATGCGAGACCACGAGCGGCTATCGCAGCAGCTCTCGACTGCTCCGCTACGAATTCTGCCAGATTGGTTCGGATGGAGCGCTGAGAGTTTTTCGCTTCTTTGCAGCTTGCCAAACTTGCGTGGTCCCCCGAAGATAACCGGCCGGACCATGTCAAAACCCAAAGTACTCCTCACCCGTCCCGATATTCCTGCGGAGTCGCTGGAGAAATTGAAGGCTTTCGCCGATGTCGAGATTCAGCCCGAAGAGCGGCCGATCACCAAGGAGGAGCTCTTGAAATCCATCAAGGGCAAGGATGGACTCCTCTGTATGCTCACTGACCCAATCGACGCAGAGGTTAGATTGTCATCCTGATGAGCGGGGCAAGAATGCGGTTCTGGGATTTGTCCTGGTGCGATTCGGCAGAATTTCCTTGAGTCTTTCTGAAAAGCTCCGAAGTAGGTGAATCGCTTCGGACCATCGAGTAACCGTGTAACAATCAGATAACGTATCGCGGGATTTGTATTTTAACGCTCGACTTGCTTCACGGCCGGGGTAAGATTTCAGTGCACAAGGTTGCAATGTTCGGAGCGTCACCGAGTTCTTCTGTTCTTGATTTCCCCGATTGCCGACGTCAGAACTTCAAAAACTTTCCCGCTAATCGGGGACTGCGTAATTTTATCTCTCTTACCGTCCAGAATCACCCTAATCTCGCCCCACCTGCTTCGCCTCTTGAGTCACCGAGAGGTGGAATTGCTTGCTGAACAGAAAACTCAGGATTCTGGAGCCGGGTTTTTTAAACGGAAGCGGGGAAACGCGCCGTCATGTTCTCATCCTCGTTCGCTTCGATAGGTAATCGAGGCCGCCGGCGAGAACTTGAAGATTATCGCCACCATGTCCGTCGGCTATGAACATATCGATAGGAAGACCGCCGAGAAACACAAAATCGCTGTTTCTAATACTCCGTTCGTCTCGTCGGACTCCGTTGCCGAGCTAACGGTGACTTTGATGCTAGTCGCGGGTCGTCGGGTGGTCGAAGCCGCAAACGTGATCAAAAGAGGCGATTGGACTTATTCTTGGGGTCCACAATGGCTTTGCGGCGCCGGACTCGCCGGAGCGACGATCGGTAGGTCATTTTTTGTTTGTTGAATGCATACGAAAAACTCCTCTCTATTCAAGCAGCTATCGATAGATTGCCCATCCGCGTATATCCGCATATCTCTGCGTTGTTGTCGAGCCTCAGTCGAGCGTTGTTTCCCGACATCGCCGATGTTCACACGCACTGACACACACACACAAACACTGCAGCGTTGTCTTGTTTGTCGATACGTTGTGAAAAATGCCGACAGTGAGTGTCAATCATCCCTGAGAGCGATAGTATCTCGTAGTCCCCCCCTCCAGCATTATTTTTCTTCACGTGGTCATCCGTGAACACAACATGAATATCGAAGAAAACTGATCCCGACGTGGAGGAGCGAAAGAAAACGATCGTGACGATCCGACAGAGAGCTCGTGTCGACCTGACGGGATGCAACTTCGGCTTCTTCTCATTTTTGGAATATTCCCGCGGAGCGTTCAATGAATTTCCGCTCGAAACTCCCCGCTCAATCATTCATTACTATCAAAAGAATGTCATCTTTGTGAAGCTCGATGAAACAGCCGTGGTTGTAGATGTTGCTCGCTCACAACGATGATACAATCGAGGAAATGATGAAAGTTTTCCGGTGAATTTTTGGTTTGTTGACATGGGAGTGTTCAAATCTGCATTTTTCGTCGCCCGCTCGACGGGTCGTTCGCGAGCCGAGGAGCCGCTCGACTCGGATTCGCTTTGCGAGGAGATCACACGCGAGCAAATCCACACGTCGGGGACTTTTGGTCTGATGACGCTAATTTCTATATCTTGTCGGAGCGACACACTGGAAATACGTCCGTTCGTCCAGCAGTCGTTGACTCATTCATCACTGCGCGGAACTATTGGTCCGCTGCTTCTGCAAAAGTTGTCGCTAGCGGCCGGCCTGCCTGCTTGTTCTACCACGGCCGTGGCGAGTCGAAGCTCCGAAGCCACACATTCAGCAGATCACGACGGTGTTTGGCGACGGTCGTGGCGTCACAACTTCGCTGACGATTTCCGGCTGCGCCCACGACGGAGACGATTCTTCGAATGACTTCTCATTGTCATCATAGGGCAATTGTCTCGTCGTTGCCACCGCCGCCGCCGCCACCGTTGTCGCTTCTGCCGTGTTGATGTAGTCACCATAGGCTATCGCTGCTGGTGAAACTTGCGCCGGCGCCATCCTAACGGACCTGCGCCAGGAACGATTCTTGTTCCACAATATGACTTTGTCTTACCTAACCAAACAATGCCTGTGGGTGGTGCAGGCGACTTTCGGCGCCACATCGAATGACAGTTGCCCACATCAGGTGTTTTGCACGAGTGCCACCGCCGCGGGGGTTCCGTAATCACTGTAGATGTCTCGACAGCATTTAGCAATCCTCTCCCCGCTGGAATCTAGTACACTTTCTTGACCATTTGAAATCAGGTCTGGAACACCTCGACGACGCTATTTTTTTTCGAAGACCGCATGACTCGACACTGGTTCAGAGAAATCGCCACTGCCCGATAAGGGGGCCATCTACCGATCTGATGTTCCCTCTGGTGGTCAGATCTGGAAGAGGAGAAACGTTCGAACTCTTCGACGTGTCGAGGAGGAGGTTCGATCCCGATGCTGATGATAATTAATTCGAACGGCTTTTGCTTGGCCAGGTTTCGTCGGAATGGGGAAAATCGCACGGAGCGTTCTCTCGCGCTGTCAAGCTTTCGGCATCAAAGAGGCGATCTACTATGACAAGTTCCACCCCATTGAGCCGGCAGAGAAGATGGGCTGCAAGTTTAAGCCTCTTGACGAGGTCCTCTCCAGCGCCGACTTCATCGTGACTCTGGTGAGTTGAGGAAACCAAAATACGGAGACGCTAAGCGCGGGACAAGCGAAGACTGTGTTCGGACTCTCACCGGAACATCCGCGGCGTTCAGCATCCCTCCAGAACTTTCCTTGCGATCGGTCGTTTATCCAAGTGTACAGCACCGTTCGGCGAGAAAATCTCTCCGTCACGTCCTGTCTTTGATCATGGTCTTGGTTTCTAACTTCACAGAGCGGCTCACTTCCGTCTTCGCTACCCTCCCTTCCATCCCCGTCTTCTTTCATTCTCTATATTGGTCCTCCGGCGCCTATTTATCCGTAGATCACGAAAAAAATCGCTGAGATCACATCAGACTCAGCTCTTACTTCTGTGTGATGCTTCAAGAGAAAGTCTCTGCTATCCATCGTACTGCGCCGGAGTCGGACAGAAAAGTAGGGAATGTCGCGGCCCGAATGTCTGCATCGGCTCTTATTGAGCATGGTTTATCGAACATAGAAAGACGAACACGGAACTCTTCTTCATTTCATTGTTACCGGAATCGAAGATGTTGTCAATATTCCCTCCGGTCGGGAGCTCTGGTTCGCTTGTTGGAGCATGGTATTCGCGCTGTTTGGGACAGACCAGCGAATATTTGATAACGGCACGTATTCATGGGAGCTGCTCACGGCTGCCGGACGAGCACCTCATCGACATGCCCGAGCATCTAATTCGGCGAATAATGACATAATATGCGCCAGCGCTCCGAGCGACCGTAAGCTCCCAGCGGCATCAGGCAATCCGGCTTCGAAAACTCCTCGATCGAGACAGCTGTTCCAATGAATTGAACCATGGAGAAGATTCCCTGTGTTTGACCGTTCGTCAAGTTGTGTTTGCGTTCCTCCGATTCTTTCTTCAACAAGCACTTCTTCGTTCGGCATCAGACAAAAATCCAACATCGTGTATTCTAACGGGCACGAGACCTGTCGGACTTCTTCCCCTGTTGTGGACGGCGATTGCGTCTGAACCGAATCTTTTTTCCCCTACGCTCAATCGATCTATCGCATTTCTCTGGCGGGTATCAACCGGCTTCTTCGAACAAGGCGAACAGAAACGTCCCGTATTCACTTGAATGATTGGAAAATTCAAGTCAATTTTGCTTTCGAAAGTCAGAATCCATAATGAGATCACATGGCTCTACTCCACAGACTAATCTCAACGAGGAGACTCGCCACATGTACAACAAAGCAACTTTCGCCAAAATGAAGAAAACTGCTGTTTTCATAAATACCTCCAGGGGTGGGGTTGTTGACCAGGACGCGTTGTACGAAGCTCTTAAGCACGGCGTTATCCGCGCGGCAGCTCTTGGTGAGTGAAAGTGTTCAAAAGTACTAGAGCGACGACGGCTCAAAAGGTTTGAGTGAATCGGAACGCGGCGAGAGCGCTAGATGTGATTTCCACAAATTCATAGCGGCAAAGTTCGACTGAGTGTCGTCAGAGACCCCAATAAGGTCACATATTTGTGGTTCCCTTGTGTCACCCTGTTAGTGAGTGAATGAGCGACCGTCTCCGTGGCTAGGAGATTACTCCACACTGATCCGACCACATGTAGCTTTCTGACAGACGGGATGCCGCACCTTGTTCGGTAGCTTGATATAGTTTGAGACTGTGGAATGCTTTCACGTGGCGCTGAGATACTCGATCGTCGAGACTAGCACTCCTATTCCCTCCATCATTCACCGTTATTTCTCAAAATCACACAGATGTCTCCGAGCCTGAGCCTCTGCCCAAAGAATCGAAGCTCCTGACCCTGGACAACCTCCTCATCACTCCTCATATCGGAAGCGCCGAAACAAACGTTCGAGTTCAGATGGGAGACTTGGCCGTGAGCAATATATTAGCCGTCCTCGAAGGCAAGGATCCGGTGACTCCGGTCCGTGATTGAATCTCTACGGATCGCCACCATGAAGAGGCAGCACCGATAAAGCAGAAAAACAGGAAAACAAGAAGATCCTCCCGGTTAACCCTCATCATTGTTAAAGCTTATATAAAATAAGGCATGCCTGCCATATTCTAAACCCCACCCTGACGTTTTCGGGAGTATACATAGGAGATGAATGTCGCTCGAGGTTCATATCGCTCCTATGCGGAAGCCTCTTCCCGCCGATTTCTAGTCCATACGAACCCTTGCTGGTCGTAAACTGAAGTTCCGAAGCATCGAGATGACTCCGGTGCTCTCGTTTAGCATGAGAACGAGTGAAGATGAATGACAATCAAAGGGAGTTTTTTTAGCGTTTTTCAAGAAGTTACGGAGTAGTTTCCCGAATAAAGTCTCCGCCTTGCCCTCCCCGCGTCCCCTGCATTTTATACGTGGAGGGTACCCTCCACCCATGATCGAGTTCGGAGCAAACGGTATAAGGGGAGATCTCCAACAGAGTGACCTAGGCCGGATCGTGACCCACATCTGATATCTATGGCACCGAAGACATCAATTACCGCGTCAAGGTTCAAATGCGCGACTGCAGGGCGCCCGTAAGATGCCAAATGACGACTTTGAACACTCACTTGGTGGGGCGAGACCGTCTCCTAGGAAAGATTATCCATTGAGGCACAACAGAGTCTATCCGATTGGTGGGAGCACAATGAATTCTGCAGATTTTTGCGTCGTGCGCAAAAATCGAGAATTCCTATTTGACGCGTAAATTTCCGATTTAGTGTGGGTTGTCTATGACGACGTTCTCCACGACGTCGACCGGATCACCCGTCCAGCTGATCTGGCGCGCTGTCACAGAACACCGTTAGCGGAGAGGGGAAGTGGGAAGAGGGAGCGCTCACTATTTTTGTGGTGCCGGCCGCGAAGCTGGTCAGCATAACTTTGTTCTGAAGGAGCACTCAAAAAATAGACATAACCGCATCCGATAATGCGGTGATTTAAGGTCCTGCAGTGGCAGAGGCTAACTCGCCGATGCGATAGGGCTTTTTTTCCAGCTTCTCGCTCTGTTCGGTCGAAGTCTCTAGGTTGCGCCAGGAGAAGGTTGAACCGGAAAAAGAGGAATTCAATCGTGTGGTGAAATACTTCTGGATCCCAGAGCCTCGCGGCTCCATCGAGACGGGGTTGATCAGCAAATGCATTGACACCCATCTGTCCGCCATCAGAGGTGGAAGCCATGTTTGAATCCGAAGACCCCAGCGGCTCGCGAGCACTTCGTCGAACCAAGGAACCCCCAGGAGCAACCCTTGTTTCCACCAACCCTCGATGATCCAGCTCCTTATTCCGGTGATATTCTGCTGACCGGGACAGGAGTGGTACATGAGGGGTTGCATACTTTGAGTCATGTTCTCGTAAACGCTCATCTCCATTGAATGAATTACAAACACAGAACTTAAAACGAATGACGTCATTCGATTGTGGAGCGGCAGTTAAGTTACGAAGTGGGGGCTCGAGCATTCGATCGGAGGCGAAAAAAACTGCTTGGGACGCAGCGGCAAATAAGCGGAGCCGGGCGGATGGATGTGGTAGAAATGCCCTACCTTTTCACAAGCCTTCCACTTCTTAGATGAATGAGCTCCGTCCTTTCGACTAATGGACGAGCTGCGGAATCTTCCGCGTCAATCCAGACAACAGACTCGATGTACATGAGCGATTCATGACGGCTAAATCTAAGAGAGAAGTCTCCGATTGTAGCAAGCCGCTGTGGGTTGTTTGCCTCATTGACAAGCCTCGCTCTAGCATGTGAGACTCCTTTATTCCTGCACTCTACTTCAAGTCATCATCCAGATCTCGGAGGTTTGCGTCCCACAGCTTCTTCGTCCTGTTTTTACTCCTCCGCAAAGGCTTACTCGTGAAGTATCCCGTCGTACTGTTTGAGATCTCGGCCGAGTCCTATTGGAAGAGAGAAATTCTCAATTCGCGAAGGGAGTACGTGCAGAATGATTCTAGCATAATGACAGGGTATGGGAGAGTTGGTGAATGAGAAGTTCGCCGTGATTCTCCCCCGCTGAATCTGGAATGTCTTGCAAGAATCGACCCACCTCTCGCGAAATTTGGTCCAACTCGCCTCTGACGACGAATTCGGGTGCGAACGTCGTTTGAAAGACTGTGACCTCCTGGGTTGTTTCTTCTTGGAGAGGAACCAATTTTAGTTTTTTAAAGCTGTCCAATAAAATTTTGACCATTCATTCGGGACGCATGACTGCCCCTGAAGTCCAGCAAGAACCATGAGCTCGAAATTGGGCCCGATGGCAGCTGATTAGATGGTGAAATGCGTCCCGATTCGAGTTCGGGTGAATATGAAGAGTCCCTGCTGACTGCTGCAGTGAGAGGAATTCCGCTCACCTGTCGTCACTGGACCTATGGATGGCATGACGGTGGTGGCGGTTCGCCTCCTGTTGTTGACATTGTCCTGGCGGGCCCCATTATTTCGCGGCACACCGAGGGGATATATATAGCTAATCGAATGATGGATTCGGAATTAATAATTCAGGACATTTCCGTCGTGTATATCGTGAGCTGCCTTTCGGCAGCTCCCCTCCGAAGTCCGAGGGGCGCGATGAGGATTCCGTACCTGAGTGCCCTAAACTGTCCGCGTCGATTGATGATACCCAGGATGTAGTAGTTCACCCGTCTTCGTCTCGGTGCAACTCGAGGAGCATTCCGTTGCGGACTCTGTCTTTGACCTAAACCGACTGTTTGACCCGTCCCTTGATTCTATCGCCGAGGGATGCGAGAGAATTCGCCTCAGAACCTCTAGGTCAAGACTCGAATATATTCCTTTCATACTGGGACATATCGTGCCGAAAGTGCTGCGAATTACCTGTGGCTGGGCTACGACGGCCGTCCGACCCCTCGTTCGTTGCTGGTTCCGCCCTGTGCTTTGCCGGCGGAGGCCACCCTGATTCGGGCTGAGCGGTGACAGCACCGTCAGAGGATTTAAGAGCAGAGGTGACGTCTGAAAGCGACGGAGATGATCCATCGTCTTCAATTGATACGTTCGACCCCTCCCCTCGGGGAGCTTCACCGCGGTGCTACATGTATGCCTCGTAGAAGCAGCGACGGATATCGCGAGGGTCTCGGGGCTACATTCCTGGGAGCCCTGTCGAAGTCCTGAGTCCCCTGTTGGGGGCGCTTGTCTCTACAGTATCTCTTCAGTAAAGTTCGAGCAGCCTCGACAGCCTCCGTCATCGAAAGGAGCCCGTCGACAGCCATCTTCAACGATCAACAGCAAAGAGCGAGCGGGAAGCAAGACGGCGAGAAGTCGGAGGGAAAAGTAGGGAGCCATGATGCATTTCTGTGCAGCCCGGGGAACAGTTTTGTTATCAAATAGAATGCTACGATAATTCCCCGTTGGGATTAGGATTCCTTAGGTGCACGAGAACCTGACCCGAAGCGCACTGCCACAGGCGTTCATTCGTTGACAGATAGTATCGGCGCTCGGAGGGAGGCCTGTGTAGCATTCAGAAAATCGATGATAGGCGGAATCCGCCGAAGCTTCGTGTCTCGTATGGGCGGGTGATCGAAGTATGCACTAAAAGATTGATCGTCAATCTTGAGTAGGATCGAGCGAGGAGAAGGCGGCTCCTTTGACATGAACGCTATCGCGGAAATTAAATATCCCATTAATTCGGCTAGTGAAACCAGGGACAAAGCATGGACACTCTTTCTCCTCGAATCGGTAGACGTCTGCGAGTCAGTGGAGTGCGTTCACCTGGTGAACAAGACTTTCTCGGAGTTTTGCGAGATGCACAGTTCGACTCACTTCTTCTGGTTGATTCGTGGCGCTCATCGAGACGAGATTTGAGATCATGATCCAGCAAGACAGGCGCATGAAGTACACCAGGAATCCGCTATAGACACCGTGAGCACTTCCTCAGTAACACAGTCTCGGCGAACACACGATCGTTTCTGCTCCTGCCCATGGTCGAGCAGAGACTTCTGAAAGGACCTTGGCTGCCTGCTCCCTCTGCGTGAACAGAAGAAGCCTCTCTCACCTCAAATAAACCTGCAGCTGAACTTCCTGAGCAAGAAGTTCGACTTTTTTCCTATAGCTCTTTCACTTTTCCTCCTGCCTTCCCCTCAGTCCCCTTCCCCTTTTCGCACTCGCAGTTCCTTTTGAGAATTATAGGGTCACCCCTTTGCGAGCTGCTACACCAAAAAAAAATTGCGCTCCTTGGTCTCGATTGGAGTTTCATTCGCTTCGAATTGAATGAATTGCTTGTGTAAGGAGCTGTCTGAGACGAAGAGACCATCGTTGCGGTGCGGATGATCGCTCGAGAGTGGCTTTCCGCCTGTCTCCTCCTTCCCTCATCGTCGCAAGGGGTCTATTTGGTTCAGCCGGAAGCGAAAATACGGAACCTTGGAAGGCTCAAGATACAAGTTTATAGGTACTTTGGGGCGGGTACTGCGCGGATCCTGTTTGCATTTGGAGCACGGTTGGTCTGATACACAGCGGATTCCATTGAAGAGATTATGTTCTTTCAATTTGAGACAGAAATCGGATATTTTCAGTGTAGGGCTCGAAGGTGCCTATCGCAAGCCGACACTGGGTGTGCGTTCCGGCATTCTGTCGCGGCAGAAAAGCATCTGCAGATAACGCGGACGGAATCGGACATTGTCCGACGACGACCGAATGGTCCAATATTTTCTTTCTCAGTAATTTGCTTCCATGCTGACAAGCGGTGGTGTCGGAACCGATGACGGCAATGAAGGCCATTCGCCAATCGGAATCGAATCCAACGTTTCGAGCTGTTGGTGAAACTGAGAGCTCCCCTCATCTACTCGATTTTATCAAAACGGAACCACCCTTGGCGTACCCAGGAAATAAATCCGGAGATCTATAGTATGCAAGACGCCCAAGCGTCTTCGACAGCCAACACGCCTTCATCGATACACTACGCTCGAAAGAATCGTTCAGGAAAGTTGGGACACCTCGAGCCTCCGGCCGGGGCGTCATTTCTGGTCGGAGCGACCACTGAAACTTTCTGAGCTCAGTACCGCGCGTCGTATAAATATCCAGATCACAGTCTCCCGGCCATCAGTTCGATACTGGACCGTAGGTGGAAATGTTCGCCCCCAAAATCGTTGCCGCTTTGGCTCACATTGTTTAGGCTGGAGCGATTGCCGCCGCTCCCGCTCTCTCGTACGGCCACCACGCGCACGCCGCCCGGTCGTTCCGTACACTGCTGCTCCCTCGGCAGCAAATTGCTGCTCCAGCTCTTTCGTATGCTGCTCCGGCTCTTGGATACGGACATCACGCGTACGCTGCTCCCGCTCATTCCTACGCTCACCACGCTCCTGCTCTCTCTAACGCTCATCATGCTCCCGCGCTGTCCTACGCTAAGGTAGCCGCTCCTGCTCTGTTCACTCCGCCATCAACCACCCTCCTTCTCTCGCCTATGGCGCCCATGCCTGGTGATTCCCATATTTCTGAGCTCAGTCGGCGTCACTCGCGATGGGTTTTCGAGAGACACGTGGAAATACAGGCGCGGCTGATATCGATGCTCATCAGCTGAGAATCGTCATTGATTTGATAGAATTTTAAAATATCTCTTTGAAGGGTTTTCTCTGCGATCTCATTATGGAGGCATTCTGATAGCCCTGGTCGACAGCTCGGGTGCGAGAACCGCTCCGAAGCGACGATTCCAAATCATCGCGTGCCTCTGAAGTGACGTCGATTGCGTGATCGCAAGCGATCGAATTTAGCCATGATTGCGTGCATTGTAGCCAATGCGCTTCTCGCTGAAAGAATGATTCCTCGAGAAGCAGAGGGTTGAAATCGCTCGCGACTGTATCAACTGCGCATTAATTCTGATTTGATTTGACACATGTTTTATCGCTGGAGCTGCGAGTAACACCGCTTAAGCTCTCAGGAAAAAAACGAAGTAAAAAAAATAACATAGAGGTACATACTCGTAAGATGCAGTATGCATACAACACCACTGCTTTAAGGAGGAGACCTCCTGTATCTGACCTCCTTCATCATTCGCACCAGCCGTTCCCGTGTAGGAGGATACGTGGATGACTTGTACAATATGAATGAACGTTTAACCGATTCATATATCGGAGAGAGCGGTCGGTGACAAAACCAAACCTCTTTGTCATGAGTCAGCAATCGGGAAATCGCTCCCGAGGACTCATCCTCAGCTGGATAGAGGTCGGGAGACCGCCAGTTTGCCAGCGTCACGGAGCGGCCCCTTGCTGGCGAAAATACGTCCTTCAGCTAGAGCAAGGTCGCTCCAAGCGCGACTTCCTCGGAAAACAGCGAATATTCACGCAGTGAGTCCACGGATTGGACTCACAGAGTGAAATCACGCTATGAGGTCACGGAGAGGAGTCTCGAGGAGAAGAACACGTTTTGCACGAGGAGGTCAAGGTGCGCCGAAAGATTGAACCCCTCGATCAATTCTCGAGCGCCTCACCGATCGGTCAGCACTGGACTCATAGTCCACTGCTCGCTCAGCGGTCGGTAGCCTCGGCAGGAGAACAATGAATTTGGATGCTCATTTCCGCGTGTGAGGAGAGATATGAGTGACTGCCGTGATCTCTCGAAGCTCTGAATTAGAATACAGACTAAACTATAGGGAAAGATTTCAGTCGAAGGCATCTGCTTCAAGGCGGCGACCCAACGAATGGTCGGTTCGGCGCCATTGCTGCGAGGCGTTTCCGATCGGGATTCGTTGTTGGAAAATCGCGAATTTTTGTCGTTGACGAGACGGACATTTTCCGAGCAACCCACTGGGAATATCATCGAGGCGGCGCCTTGGACGTTGAGGCAGAACATGCACTCCAGCCTTTGGAAAGACACTGCTCGAGCAACAAGACGTTCCGCCGAGTGGAGTGGCCGTCAGGTCTTCCGCGAGGTTTCCTTCGGGCTCCGTGATCGAAGTGACGTATTCCGGTTGACGCCGAGACATGTGCGTAGCCCGACCGCGGGTGCTCCACGATGAGTGGTACTGGAATTGACGCCCGAAACAAAATGCAAGGTTCCTTGGTGACAAGACATTGTAATTGTGGGCCGCGCGACTTCATCTACTTATCTGATTCCGGTGTCTAACGACGCTGTGTTGAGAATGTAAACTGCCTTTTCAGGGGCCGATTCACCCAATAGTATATGCGGGTGACGACCTTGTTCGGCTGATTCCGGGCGGCGAATTCTCGGCGCTGCGAAAGGCGTCAGCAATTCTTGAAAATCAATCCATTCTTGATCGAATAGTCCTGGATGAAATGGGAGCGCGTCGCCCAGAGTTCAATGGAGTTCAGTAATATCCTCTGAATCCATCGGTCTGTCACATCGCTACGGACCCTTCGGATCCGTGTCGCGAGTGCCTAACGTAAGATCTCGGTCGTCCACTAATCGAGAAAGTTTTTTTCGGGAATCGATCCGCTCGAACCAATAATAATCGACTGGAAGTCCGTAAGGCCCAGCCTCTTCACCCCGTAGCTGGAAGCGGAAAACGGTCCAGCTCGAAATAACGTCCTGAACGCGAATTCGGGAGAAAGTACCAGACCTTTCTGAGCTATCGCTCGTCTGTAGGCGTATGGATAGACATCAGGTTTCGTGACGCCACTGACTGAGCGTGAGCCGCTTGCCTCGCCGTTCCGTCTCAATCACTGAAGAGGCGACATCGTGAAACCGTCTTTTGATGTATCGGACCAAATGATCGTCCGCTTCGATTAACCTTTTTCGAAAGTCCTCCTTCTGTTCGAGCGAGGGATGGACTACTCGATAGGAGTGTAGGTTTCGCTCAGCGCGACTGGCAAATGGAAATCTCCCAGAGATTCCCGAAGCGCGACTCGACATTTCACCTCCTACCACCCATGATAATCCAACTACGAAATTGGGCCTCATACCGAGAGACTGGCTCCGCCAAAGCCTCTCGACTCCCAACAGACGCTCGTCGGACGAGTTGCGGAGAAACCGATCTCAGATAGATCGGCACAGCCGATTCCGGATTCCGTCTCCATAATTTCTTCGATGATTCTGGGACTACAATGCATAATGAGCTCCAACTTCCGCCCAACAGCAGAAAAACGGTGAGCGATGGATAAATTTCTCAATGCTCATGCTCTACAGAAGCCAGCTAAGTACGCCGCGGGGCTTCAAGAGCCTCGGGCCAAGACTAAATTGGTCCGATACTGAGTTCCTCGGAGCCTTCGATTTCCCCTCAGTATAAAAGTCCGCGCACTAAGTGTCTCTGGTCATCATTCGCCGCTTTGAATCTCAGTGGACACAATGCTTGCCTTCAAAATCGTCGCCTTAGCCGCCCTGGCTTACACCGCTCGTGCTGGAGCAGTCGCCACCGCTCCTGCTCTCGCGTACGGCCACGCTCATGCTTACGCTGCGCCTGCCTTGTCCTATGGCCACCATGCTTATGCCGCTCCTGCGGTATCATACGCTCACCATGCGTACGCCGCCCCAGTTGCCAAAGTGGCTTCTCCGGTGCACTACTCCAGCGTGATCAACCACCAAATCCCTACCGTCTCCTACGCTAAGGTTTGTACAAGTCGATTCCGTCGGCGTCGTGGGAGTCTGTAGACTCGCGGAGATGCATATACTGAAGTCTCACATGTGTTTTCTGGATTTCCCACTCTCGAGCAGGTTGCCGCCCCCGCGTATTCGTACGCTGCTCCCATCGCTAAGGTTGCCGCTCCCGCGTTCTCATACGCGGCTCCGATCGCTAAGTTCGCCGCCCCCGCGTACTCGTATGCTGCCCCCATCGCTAAAGTCGCCGCTCCCGCGTTCTCGTACGCTGCTCCGATCGCTAAGGTTGCCGCTCCCGCCTTCTCGTATGCCGCTCCCGTCGCCAAGTTTGCCGCTCCTGCGTACTCGTATGCTGCCCCGATCGCTAAGGTTGCCGCTCCCGCGTTCTCTTACTCATCGGTTCATCACGCTCCCGTCGTCCACACCGCGCCCTACGCTCATCACGCTCCCGCCTACTCTTATGCTGCCCACAAGGTAAACTTTTTAAGCAGCGGACCTCATCTCGATAGAATATAGCTGCACTCCTGAGAACTGAAGTCTCATCTTGCTCCTCAGGTCGCTGCTCCCGCTATCGCATACGGAGCCCCAGCTTGGTGAGGAAGTGAACGAGCGGACCAATCGCGCGACTTCTCATTTGGTCGATTTTACAATATCCCGCCTTTCGCGGAATAAAATATTTATTGATAAATATCGTTCCGAACACTTTCCTTCTTCTACCGCCGTGGCCCAGGCATAGTCGCTCCGTCTCCGTTTGATGGAAATGAAAATAAGAGAACGATGTAATCCCCGACGATGCGATAGCACAGGCTGTTCGGCACTCTCGCTGACTGACAGCTCGGCGACTGACCCATCGATGGAGCTTCTTGGAACCACCCTGATTTTTTCTCAAGGGGATTCTTTGTACTACACAAGTGCTCCACCGCAGACTTTTTCCAGAAATCGAGGCTCGTGTACTGTGGGGTCGTCGACGGTGAAGTGGCAAGCCAAAGTCATCAGCGGTCTCGTGACGTCAGACAAAAGCGTTTTCAGTCCCAATACGGCTGAAGGTGAAAGTCAATCGTATCGATAGGGCTATAAGAAGGCGGAGAAAATCTGCCAGAATAAATTGAGCGCCCTTCTCGAAGCTTCAATTGTGCGTCTGAAATTAGCCACCCGGAGGAAGGCGACAATTAATATACCTACATGACTGGCAGAACGATCGTCAGATTTTGACTTATCCATTCGCAGAGAGTCGCTAGACCGCCAGGAAACGGTATCGGCAATCGCTTTGGGTTTCTCCTCATCCATGTACGAAGATCTGGCATGTCGAAGCATCCTAGTGCGATCCGTCGGGACGCGGCATCCAAATCCCGTTTCCGAAATGTCCATAAGATAAGTCGAGTCTCGGCTTGAGCCGAATCCAGAATCAACATATTTTCACGGCTGAGAAAGAACTCGAATCGATCGACAGTATATTCGACACAGTATCGCAAATTCAAGGAGCAGTACATGCACACGGCTATCCGATCAATTTTACGGTCGGAAATGTTTGTCGTCCGCCATCTCGATTGACATTACTCAAGTGCCGGAGTCAAAGAAGGAAACATGAAAAATCGCGGATTTGGACGCACTGAATTCTCTATGATGTTTGATTCATCAGTTCCAGCCCACTCCCCATCCAAGGCGATGCAGCAGGACGACGATCTTCGATTCGCAAAAGAAAGCAGCGTGAAAAACGATCTCGTATCTCGATCAAGTGGACGCTTCTCGCGTCGCGAATGCGATCGGCAGAGATAGTCGTTTGTCACTGAATTGAAAACAGCTCGAAAATAGCCATTCGAGCCGCGTTTCTAGAGCTAGAGTCAGTGGCGTAGCGAGCCGGAGTGCCGCCCGGGGCGGTGATTCGAATTTTCCTGTTTTTTCACCGTGCCTGACGAAAATGCCGCCCCCCGCCAGATATTTTCCTCGAAAACACTTCGTTTTTTTGGTGCAAATCCTCGAAATGCCGCCCCTAAAGGCTCCGTAGGAAGTGCCGCCCGGGGCGGTCCGCCCTCCCCCCGCCCCCGCCTCACTACGCTACTGGCTAGAGTGCATGAAAAAATTAGGTGGAGAAATCGCGAAGCTAAAGTCAGGTGAACTTCGAGCGGAGCCTAGGTATAGCGAGATCATCGACTGGAATGAGGTGCCTTCCTTCGTTTGCTCCTTGCTCCGGGATCTTTTACTCAAGATGAATGAGTTTATCTGTAAAGGTATTTTTGGCGTCGATACTCACCCGAGTCATGGCAGCGAGAAGAAAACACTGTTGGAACGATCCCACTCCTCTCGCTCAGTCGCTTCAGATCATATAAATCATTCTGGAAAACAATGTTACCCGTTTACTTCCGTCATATATAGGAATGTCTCCAGCCTCCAGGGTGGTCCCGATTCTGTTGAGATTGTTGAGGAAAGCAAGGTTGATCGAAGAGGTGCCCTGCCTCCTCGAGAAGTGAAAAATTATAGCCGAAAAAAATCGATCCAAACAATCAGTATCCTCATCAATTTAATTTTCTGAAGCGCCAATCTGCCCGCTGGCGATGATAATCGCTTTAACCAGCAACCCGTATTGTTCAGCATCTAGGCTGTCGGCATCGTCAGGAGCATCGACATCAGGCCATAGGTGTTGTGATTCATCGGCTATCAGACCGCGCCTTCTTATTCGATGCGGAGCAATCGAGTCTCCTAGGGCCTAGGGGATTGAATTCCTCCCTCTCGGATCCGATGAGATAATTTTCTCATTGAGATGCGTGCTGGGAGCGGTGAATGGGACCTTACGTCTTCCCGTCGAATGGACACCTTTCCCTCCGTGGATCGATCAGGGGGAGCGGGGAGGATTTCCTCGACGGTGGGAGTCGCCAAAGAGAGATATCCTTGCGAGAAATGCTCCCTTGCTCAGCCAGGAAGACTCAGCTTTGATATTGGAGGTGAGAGCGATGATTGGAGAATATCGGAGTCGAGACCGGAAGCCGACAAACACAACTTGGTTCGATGTTCGCTTTCTCGGTCACAATGAAGAAGTGCGAGAGCAGGGGAATGCGGCTTGCGCCCTGCCGGGCATACTCGGACATGCTAGGCCCAATAATCCTGTCGGGTTTCGACCATTCGGTGGGAAAGACGAATCACTGGGCTCCCTGGCAGGACTCCAGATCTTCCGGCGGTTTCAGCCTTCACCAGAGTCCGGATTCCTTCAGGGGATCGATTCCGGGATTCGAATTCTTTCTGCAGGTGGAGCTTCTCAAAGGCAGGAATCTCATTATTCTATGCTCGTAGCATGATTGCCTTCAGAAGTTCACCATGCTAGAGCGTCGCGGTTCTCTTGATTCGAAATCGATCATTCTAATCTTCCCCTCTGAGCCGCCGAAGACTGCCAGACGAAAAGCGCCCTTACAACATTCTCCCCTTGTAGCCAAGCAAGAGAATGAGCCCGGGACTCGGGCTGATTATTAATCTTTATTATTCTGATCCCGGAGTCTACAACCATTGCCGCAGCATTGCCGTACAAGCTCCGTCGAAACCGACCGAAATTTCTCTTTCATTATTCTAAAACGACAGGCTCAGTGATTCGGAATTCGGAACCATCGCGTCGCCCGTCCAACTCGTGATCATCGTTCCTCGGCAACGCGTCGATAATAGAGAAGATGTCACTCGTAGAGACTCGTGGGGAGGATCCCTCAAGCCCTCAAGTCTATCATGCTCGCTCGTTCCGATTCTCTGGGAGCCCCCGCTCAAGGAGGACACTCACGATCAGATAGGGATCTTGCTCCTTGACCGCCTCATCGTCTAAGTCGAGAACTTTTTCGCGGCAGACGTAATGAGTCTAACAATTAAGCCGAGCCACAAGCGTTTGCTTCGATTCCCGCACGATCTAGTGATGGAGGAGTGTATTTCTGACTTGACGATGACAGCTGCACTTACTGGTAGAATCAAGCGTTCAGTCGAACGATATACATTCAAGACGACAATGCCTCCACGATGTACAAAAACAGAAAATGGGTTCGAAAAAGCGCTGGCTTCCTTCGGCGTGGCCACCGAAAATGCTCGCCGCTGTCCTTCGTATACGAGCACTTGGTCCGTATGGGCGGATTCTCTGTTCTATATAAGCGCTGGTCACTAAACGGACTGCAGATCAAGTTCAGATCGCAAAAACAAGAAAATGTTCGCCAAGCTCGCCCTCATCGCCTCCGTAGCGTACACCGCCCAGGCTGGAGCTTTTGCTGCTTCGTATGCCGCCCCTGCTCTCGCTTATAGAGCTCACTCGTACGCCGCCCCGGCCCTCGCCTATGGAGCACACTCGTACGCCGCTCCCGCTCTCGCTTACGGAGCACCCATTGCCAAGATCGCTGCTCCCATCGCGACCTCCGTGCGTTACGAATCCCGAGCCTACGCCGCTCCGGTCCTCGCCAAAACGGCCCTGGCCGCTCCAGCTCTGTCCTACGGACATGCTCTGGCTGCCCCCGCTCTGTCCTACGGACATGCTCTCGCCGCTCCGGCTCTGTCCTATGGACATGCACTCGCCGCCCCCGCTGTGTCCTACGGACATGCTCTCGCCGCTCCCGCTCTGTCTTACGGACATGCTTTCGCCGCTCCTGCTCTTGCCTACTGAGAAGGTTGCTCACCAAGCGGATTCTGTACAACTGTGATCCCGTGGAGAGATGTGCAAATAAACCTTGTGTATTATTTCTAAAATTTCCATCTGATCCTTGATGCACGGGAGGATCACCGGTGGCTAACTCACATGCCGTTGGCTGAGGTTCATCCGAACCTCGGTGGCTCAATGTCAGAAGTCAGAAGATTCCTCCTCCGGTGTAAATCTGCCGACTTCCATTTTAGTGCCTCCGATCCCTGTGTTCAGCATCACCGGGCTGACAGGTGTGATGCTCTACAGGGAGCAGCGAAATTCTTTGCGGGCTTCATGAGAAGTACGAAATTCTGACGATCGCTTCTTCTTGGTGGCTGAGTAGGTGATTTTAGGAACGTAGGGCAAGGTCATGCTGCCACCCTTGTTGAACCGTATGTGTCATACTGCCGAGGTACAGGGGATGACTGTGGTATCCACTGATGCCCATGGCAGATGCAGAAAACGTGTGAAATTTCGCACAAAAACCTAGAGGCTCCGTCATGTATCGGTGGAGGCCTCTCTTCTTCTTACAGAAGATCTTAATATAAAAAGCCGATGACGAGCCGAATTACCGAGTCAACACAAGTTCGTTCAAGCGAAATGCAGATCTCTTGCAGTGTACTGGGTGAGGAAACTTCCCCTTGGCGCCCTTTACGCGCTGCCCATTATATCTCACCATCTCTCGGCTAACGAGTCACGGGTCCTGTTTACGAAATTCTAGGTCTAGCGGCCGTGATCGCATGGCCTCTCTTCAGCAGCGTAATCGCCGGTCGAGTGCGTCGACAGAGCCCCCTCAAATACGACTTGCCGGATGGAGCGGACCTCATTGTGGGGCCTTATACCACTAATTTTCGATGCCCTGAAACGTGAGTCGAACTCAGTGAGAAGTGGCGCGAGCTCTGGGAGTTCGAGAAAATAGACCACGGCTCTCGAAAAGTTGGATAGCGTAATCGAAACAGACGAATCCTCTCGATCTCCAGGTACGGATTTTTCGCGGACGTCGAGAACAACTGCCGTCTTTTCCATCTCTGCCATCCTCTTCCGCGGGATAACGGTAACTCTCGTTCTCTACGGTTTATACTTATCTGAACGAAACGAGCTAGGCGTACCCATTGATGGAGGCCATCCCGACTCAGTGTCGATTGTATTAACAGATGCCGTGCCGATCCAAGTTCAACACTACACGTTCTTCTGCGGTAATGAAACGATATTCGACCAACTCTCGCTCTCGTGCTCATACCCTGAGGATTCGATCCCTTGTGAGAACTCGCCAGATTTCTTCTACCTGAACGATAACTTCGGCAGCGAAGGACCTTCTGTCACGGACGAAGATCTTGCCCGTGTTCAGACCCTCGTTGCGAAGTACGATCAGACCGCTCTGAACAAATAATAATCTGAGCGCCATGGGGATCCAGACCCATCATCTGGGTCGTGGCTAACGGTCAATTCCTTAGTCCACTTTTTTCCTGAGAAATTCTCGGAAGTCGGAAGGTGTCTATCGCCCTCCCGTCGGACACTTCCACGTCTATACATGGGAGGGAACCACTCCCGATGGAATTCTTCGGTTGGGCACGATTCCATCGCCATGTACCCCCGAGTCAACCTGCACTGCGCCGCTCTCGGAGGACTCGGCACTCTGATCACTTTCCGGAATTCGCCCTTTATTGGGAGCGATTATCGGGGAGATAAGACCGTGAGATATAACTTTCGAAATAAAGTCCGACGTGTATCCTTAAGGGAGGAGGAATTCATTTGCGCCCTGATTCTCTCTTAGCCATAGGAAGAATACCTAGGTAGCACTCGATGCGGCCTCAATGTCCTTCCGCAATCTCAGTCCGAGACAAGCTAGCAGGATAGTAGAAATAACATAGGCGATGGCACGTGACTCGATGAGTGATGAAGGCGTGAGCCTATGAAAAGTCTCGCCAGCTGAATTCCTCAGGATCGACTGGTTTCCGACAGCAGCACATCAATACAATGACTTCACTTGGAAAGTGAGTTTATTATAGTCCCGCGTGAGCCTCGAGCTGGCGCATCTAAGCCCGGCGACATTCTCGAATTTCGAATTCGGTGAGAGAGCAGGACCGAAGCCGAGCCAGATGTACATCATTGTCTCTCGGATAATTCATAGGACCGAGACTCCTTTGATGAAGCCTCGAACGTCGGGGTTACGGGTGTACGCAGACCCAAGAACCAATGTTGATAAGACTGTCCTTCATTCAGAAAATACTTCGAGGTGAGCTTGAATCTACCCCTGGATCACCTGAAGGAAACCTTGAACAGCATTGTGAATCACGAAGTTTCTTTCCCGAGCTCATATGTCGAGGGTCGGAGCCACACCCTACCTGGGGAATGAAGCTTCTAGTTTTTAGCCTGCCACTTCGACGATTCGTATTCTGAGAAGAGTCCATCAGCCATCAGGGCCCCACACGGCGCGGCGCTAGCAAAATCGATCTCGCGTGGATTGTCGGTGAGCTCAAGCCGGGACCGAAAACTTGGTCCTGGCAGAGATCGACGATTTGTCGGAAGTCAAGCCCTACGACACCAAAAACCCAGACGATGCGTCTCTCTCGCAGACAGCGCCCCTCCCGCGGTGGCACAGCTCCAATCATTCTCCAGTCCTCATCACGAAGACGATTCCATCATCAGGTTTTCGCCGAGGATATTGTATATTCGGATCCCTGTGGATCTAACAATAAGTCCCGGGACGAGTTTCGATGGTTTCGACATCATCATCGATAAACATCCGCTCCCGTCCGAGAGCATACAGACATGCGGATTCGAGGTCTCGAGGGCCTGACGTGCTCATCACTCATTCTCCTTCGTATATATGATTAACGCATTCTCCTTCCATTTTCGAATTCTTTTGCCGACCACCATGGATGGGCTCATGATGACTCCTCATGAATGTGAAACTCCGTTTCGACCACCATGCTAGCGTATCGCTCACAATCCTCATTCCGTAGTTCAACGAGTTGCAACGAGTATGGAGGGATGAAAATTTTGAAGCGGTCGAAGCCGAACGAGTCGTATTCCCCTCTGTCGTGCATCTCGACGGAAAAATCATTGGCGGGGTCGCCAGAGGCACTTAGCATTGGTTCCTCCCGGGAAGAAGGACTGCGGAAGAGGTTCCGAAACAAACAGTGAGAATGTTGATCATAACCCCGCCTGTGCAATATTGGAGGGTGTTCAGATTGTCTTCTCGGAAGCTTGGTGATTTTCGTAGTTTCAGAAGGAGAAGGGTGATCGCGAGCTATTGAAGTTCTGAGGCTTTTTGGCCAGAGAGGGCTCCCCATCTCCCTCGGTCGACTCAGTGCTTTCCGGCTCGCCTGCGAAGTTCACAGAATTCGTGGACTTCCCCTGTCCGGGGTCACGGGGATGGATCCGATCCATTTCCGCCCAGCCAGAGTCTTCGCTCCGGCCGACCTCGCCGAATCTCATTAGGAGATCAAAGCGATCCGATGAAGATTTTCAATAGTTCGATATTGACTCCTTCTAGTTGGCTGACATTCTTGGATATCCGATGTGATGTTCTTAGCCGGCAATTCTGCGCGTAGAATCTTCACGATCCGCTACGTTTCTTGAAGAAGCCGTTTGAGCAAAGAATTCTTGCCTACGCCGAAAACCAATTCATTAGGACGCTGGCGCAAAAATCCGTTCATCCTACACGATCGGTGCGATTCCTCCGGCTTACTTATGTACATCGGCAGCAAGATGTTCTTCTCACTATACTTCGTTGGAGAGAGGGAACGATTCCGGCTTGGCGGTTGAACAAAACATACGAAAAGCACGCAGCTCGGCTGCTTCATATTGAGAAGGATTCTGCCCAGCGGGAGAATTAGACAGAGAAGCTACTGATGAGCTTCGATGATCTATTTCGGTATCTCATTCCTTAGGTACGTATCCCTAGATCACTTGAGAGCCTGAGAAAATGTCGATTCAGAGAACAGTAGAGGAAAATTGCATGCCAGAGTTAGGCAAGCCAAGGGAATGATAATTGAAAGCGATTCTGAATGCTCGGCAGAATCTGGCATGTTTTACATGAGGGTAGGTGTACTTCTTCGAACAGTGTCATTTTTCCGAGAGAATCAGTCGTGACGAAAGAAAAAGCAAAGTCTACTCTCTGAGAGTCGAATTCATTCCTGCACTCTCCTCATTATTACATTTTTTCGTAGCGACGGATGATCAGAATCACAAACGAATCCTCAGAATTCCATCGAGGGATAGCGACCGTAGACTCAGGACGAAGGACTCGGATGGCTCGACACCGAGGCTCTCCGTGAGTACCTAGTTCCGATTCGCCGGCTCGGGAGAATCGATCCGCCTCAAGCGGATGGGGCCATTAGGAGCGCATCAATCATGGAACATACAGACAAGAATCGGGATAAGCTGTCCTGTGACACAATATACATTTTGAGCGTCTCTGCCCCATCGGATGTGTGAGCAAGGTGCTCTCGAAGCAGGCAGCTTCATTGATGCAATTTTTCGCTTACGCCTCATAGACAGGGAAGTGAGCGGCTGCAAAAGTGAGCTTTGTTAGCGGAAGGCAGGACTGCGGAGAGAATTCATGGGGGAAATTAGTGGACGACCGCTGGGCAGAAGATGCTGGTAGTGGAAAACGAAGCAGTTCGGACGATTGACGGAACCAAAAGCGAGCCCGATCGCACAGGCTATCATCGAGATGGCAGATCAAGAGCTGGGCTGTCTCGAGAAGGATGACGTCATCACAAAAACCGCATAAGTCTATAAATCAAGCACATGCTGCTGTTGAGACTCCGGGAGTGAAAGGTAAGAAACTTCGAATCTGGGGAGACTCCAAGGCAGGAATCAACAAATATATCCGAGAGGAGCATGGGGTAACAATAGAAGCGAGCCCTCCCGGTACATGTCGATGTATGATATTAGCATCTGATGCAGCCCACACAATCGATGTCTTCAAATTAAGACCTCCTCGGACATGATGATCTTCCGTCCGCAGGACCCGATGCGGAAAATGCGCCGAATGAGAAAGATCCAACCTACAAGTAGTGAGTGATTTTCTAATTGATTCGCGGCCGATGGACTTCTTCCGAGAGAAATCCAATATCCGGAGGATCATTCTGGATAATCAACCGGATGCGGACTCAATACCGTCATATTTCTTGATTTTAGCGAGAACTCCCTTTGAAATATGGAGAAATCACCCGAGCTAGGGATTGAACCAAGGAATCTGAATTTTTCTTGGTTGCTCGGGGAGTACGAGCTTGAAAGTATATTTCTATTCCTATTTATTTGTTTTGTTTGATTGGGCAGGGTGCCCGCGAGCCGAGTGGGCCGCATTGCTGGACTAGTATAAATACACATCTTAGTCTCGAATAGAGTATGTACAACTTGAAGGATGAAGGTTACGTTGAAGGATGTATAGTTGTGATTGCGTCTGATCTCGTAGGGTGGGCTGTAGCAAGTAGAGGCCATCTGGTAGAGCGGGGAGGCCCGCGCGGACCCGTACTGCACTGTCGGTGTTCTAGCGATGAGATATTTGGACGGGCGGTCCGAGCCGACCTTTTCGAGCCAGAGGCGCGTCGGGAAATGACGGGAGCGGTGGATAGACTGAAATGCATGACACGCAAGGCGGTATCTGTAGAGTTGCATGAGGTCTAGAACTCCATGAAGTTCGCGCATTGAGGTCGATGATTGCGGTTCGATTCCTGATCGGACACGACTTTCCCTCAACTGCCGGAACCCTAGCTCTGCGTCATAGATTTTCTTATATGAATGCATTTCACCGTATCTTTCATGGGTTCCTCTGCTCTGAAGTGTTTCGCGTCATGATTGCAGGTGAATCCTCCCTTGGTCGACGCTTCGCGACGGTCGCACGTCCAGCTCTTCGGCGCCAATCAAGTCATATTCGCTACAATTATGATTTCACCCGTCGCGTATCTCGAGGAAAACTTCCATGCTACCTCTCTCAAGGCGGTCTGTCTCATGCTTCGGAGGCGGCAACGTTGAACAATGTACCGTGGACTTGTAAAGCGGTCCACGATGGACGGCCGCTCATCGAGCGAGCTTCGCGCACGCGGTGGCCGCACGGGATATTCGTCCTCCGGAAGTGCTGCGCGATCCGCAATGCGAGGCACTGTTTTCGCGAGGGAATTCGCGCTCCTGAGGCAAAGAGGGAAGTTTGTCGCTATGGGCATCGTTACCTTTCCTTCTGCAGCCAACGCGGTCCGAAAAGTTCCCTTCGGTATATTTTCGCAGACCGATCTCGAAGAGAATATCTTTCTTTATCAGAAACATCTCAATCGGAGGAATGACGTCACGGTGACCTTCATCATTCTTTTACAAATTCTTCCCTCACTTTTATCCTAGCTAGTCACAAAGGATCAAGCTGTTTCATTTTACATGCAGTTCCTGTAATAAACCCCCTGTTCGATTCAATTCGAATCCTGTTGCGCAGGCGGATCTGAGCAGACTCCGGACTCGGATTCCGGACCGCTGCCGGAGGGCGGCGAGGATTGCGGAAGGCTCCGACAGCGGACCCCCTGCTCAGACTTTCCCGGTGTTGGTGAAAGATATGAACTTCCCGTATTCCTGACCTTGGAGAACGCGAGGCCCTCGATAAGGGCTCATCTTGTCAATATGTGCCTGTGAAATTACTCTTCTTTCTCTTCGAAATTGAGGGCACACGAAAACTCTGCTGACTCATTGCGCTCGCTCAAGAGCGATGAATCCCTGGCAATGATCTGAATTCCTCCGTGGGTGATTAGTCCAGGCCGTCCTTTGTCTCTCGCTATCAGTCTTCGGAATATCAGCTCTTGAGGGGGAATAGTGCGGGAGGTCCTCGAATCCTCGGCGATGAACGGGCGAAGCGGAGGAAATGATCGAGAGCGTTCTGGAAG
This sequence comes from Galendromus occidentalis, assembly GCF_000255335.2. NCBI lineage: Eukaryota > Metazoa > Arthropoda > Arachnida > Mesostigmata > Phytoseiidae > Galendromus > Galendromus occidentalis. Next base: position 490,628 of record NW_003805074.1, on the reverse strand, counting down.
CGTTGTCGGATCCTGTACTCACGCTCTACACTGGTCAACGGATTCGTGTCGCGAAGCGGCGGATCTCCGGCATGCCGTCGGATCAGCTCACGGACGATTGAGGGTCGCAAAACCTCCATGTACCAGGATGACGGAAGTCGAGTCCTTGTGTCTCTCAGGCACAGCAAGGAGTCAGTCTGACGGGCACGTTCTGGATTCTAGGGCACGCGTTCACGGTGCCGTACATAGGGACTCACATTCAACCGCTACCGCCACAGGCGGAAGTCGATCGAGCCGCGGCCGCGCGCTCTTGGCGCGCAAGGAAGGCGGGATGATCCCGCGAGATTCACAAGGCGCGAGCGCCAGAAGGAGCATTGTCGGGCTATTGAACGCAGTCGAGCAGGCAGTCACCGACGGTGGAAAGGCCTCCCTTGTTACCTGCACGGGAGCGTGAGTGTATTCGCTCCTGGCCGCGAGTGTCTTCTTCTGCATCTGAGAGCCATGAAGAGTGGATGAATTCTATAGCGATAGAGAAGAGAGAAGCTTTTGAAGCGAAGTCAGCGAGAGCTTCGCCACACGCTTCCTAGAGCATTGCTTTCTGCAGACTGAGATCCAAAGGAAGTTCCGCTCGCTCCCATTCGCTGCTTCTCTCTGTCCTTTGTCGCTCCCTCGTCGCACGCGGTATGTAGAGCAGGCAAGCAGGCAGGCTCCGAGGTGCGCGGGCACGCAGTCATTTTGTTTCTCCTCGGTGGGCGGCGTTCGGGAAGTAGCGAAACATAGCCGACGTCAACTCCAGTCGTCTTTCGGGTAGCAACCAAATAATTTACTGAAAAATCGCTAGTCGGCCCGAACTTTTGTGTGCGCTGCGGTCTCACAGACACCGGTCTGAGGCAACAGTCTCGCGTTTCCCAAGATCGGAGTTTTGCATCATCTAATGGGCCGAGACAGATGCGTGCGAAATTATTCTCCCAAGGAATACTCTTCGAGTTCCGGGGAACTCTACCGTCCTACAGTTCTCAAAGTCTGCGTTTCTCTCCGAGGCTACTTCGGAGCGAATTCTGCGACTTACACTCGATTTTCTTCCCTCTCGATTTCGTTATCCGTCCGAGTTCTCCAGAGTTCCCCCGCTTCTTGACAGATACACCCATCGCTACCGCTAGATATGGATGAAGGAGACGAACGTCAAAAACGTCACAACCGTCACAAGATGAAGTGACCAGACTGTCATGTTTCCGTGCTCGCCATTTCTGAATTCGATTTGCCGTTCGTGGCCTGAACGATCGGAACATGTCGTTGCAGCTGTGGAAATATAACGAATCAAGACACGGAACAAGCTTGAATCGCGTCGTCGCCCATCGTAATGGCAAGTGACGTGGCTACGACGTCCAACATGAAGCGTACAAATGACACGCGGACTCGCGGGAGGGGGCTTGGACGCGGACTTTTATTGCCTAAGTGAATTTGCACTCAGACATCGGAGCGGATTGGTAAAAGAGAGGAGAAAATCTAATTCGTCAGCTGTATGTGTCGTCCGGAAGAATCAACAATCACTTCGAGGTGAAGAATCTGACAACGGTGATTAATTCTCCGGTCCGTGATCACCCCCTCTCGTGGCTTCCGAGCCAATTGACTTACGTCTAGGGAAGCGGTCCAGAGATTGGATGTTGATTCTCTTCCGCGCGGATTCGGGGTTTCCGTCGAACGCTATTCGACCCGATTGATTTCTCCCCGTCATGGATTCTCAGAAGCTGAGCCGGAGACGATGCGAACCTAAAATCATGTGGGCTCATAAAAATCAATGAGAAGCACTTTTATTAGCATAGGACAGTGTACCGCAAGCGGGGGGGGGTCGCGAGATTCGTCCAGGGGGGTCGCCGCCGCACTTCGTCTCGCGACTACAAAGGTTGAACACGATCTCGAGTCGCTCCTTCGTGATAAGCAACAACGAACCTCACATTAGAGATGCAAGTATTGTACAAAGAACCCCCAAAAATAACATAAACGAAAGATATATTGTGATGAAAAAGGCGTTTGTTGACCAGGAAATGGGTGCTCTTCCTCGGGGGGTCGCGAGACATTGGGGTCGTCCAAAGGGGGTCGTCGGACGACAAAGGTTGCGGAACACTGGCATAGGATAATGATGACAGCATCATACATTCGGTTCATCATATACAGTAAATGAATGAATAGTTACATATGTCATATATGAATACAGTATCATATATGTGGATCCTGATTGGTCGTCCTTCAGGATCATTCATCCTTCTCATTGGAGGTGGTTGTGACATTCTGTTCCAACGAGGATTCTTTCCTTCAATAGATGCATCAAGCTCGGACTCATCATCCTCGACAACGCGTGGTTTGCAGCGCTTGCTACTGCAGGGCTCTAGTCGTTGTCATCGTTGCTTGTCAGACTGGAGAAGGGACCCAGTGGGGAATCGGTGGTCTCGTTCCGGTTCGCTGAGAGATGGTACCGTGAAATATTGATGTCAATCGAAGGCAAATATTCTACATTTCAGAGAGAGTCGAGATCATAAACCTTGTACGCCATGATCTCCAGACCAACAGCGTACGTGGATGTTTGCTCCCGGCGATCGCTTGCATTCTACTCAAGCTTTGGGAGTCGCGGTGAGTCGCACGACTTCGACTTGCCTGTCGGTGCTGACGTGGAGGCGCTTCTTATTCGAGCGCCGTGAATAAATACGCGGTTCCGCTACCGTGGATAGGTCAACATCGCAGGAGAAGTCTGCTCGAAGATCGCAGAGCGAGTCGAAGTCCTCTTTTTTGCTCTATCGTGACGCGCGCGTCGAGTGGAACGTCTAGTGATCGCAGGTGTCCCTGAGCGGAGCCCACGTCTCAAATCTATCCTGTCAGACGGAAACTTGCATATGCGCACCGCGAACAGCGTGGAGAACCTGTAGGAGCAGATCACGAAATAATTTGTGATCGAGGAATCGGGGGAGGGAGAATCGGAGCCGCGCCCATCGTCCGCACTAGTCTTGGTAAGGATTCCGCGAGTGTCCGTCTGCCGCGCTTTCGATCGAGAGAAATAATTGTTGAAGGTTTCTGCTCCCATTTTTCACTTCACATTTTTCCAGGCATTCGGATGAATCAACGATTTCTCTCCGACATTGTGAGGAAGATCGAGAGGCCCCCCACGCTTACCTCGCTGCAAATGGAAGACGATGAATGAGCTTATTTTCCTTTGTGTACAGCGTTTCTTTGCGTCACATCCGATAATAATCGCCATCCGCGTGTGGATTTGTCGGAAGCTCCACATCGTTCCTCGAACGTAGACCCATGCTTTGTCGAAGCCTAAACCGCACGCTGGGGACGGTGGAGCTCATCTGTGGCGATTGCTCGAACTAATTCCGTTCGAATCTCTCGACGCGGCTCTATTCCCCTGGCTGTTTCTAAGATTACCCTGAAATCTAGTGAGATCCCCGCAGCACCACAGGCTATGAGCTTTTGATTGAACCTGCTCTCCACAGAAATATTCAAATCAGCCCATCCATCGTGATTTAAATTTTCGTGACTCCTGAAAGAAATCACCCAACAATCGCGCTCACACTCCTTCTCGGGAATTGCGTAATATTCCGCACTCGACGGAAGCGGTCGGTCTCGAATGAGATGTCGTAAGGGAAGAAGAGGTGAGGACCGATAGAACGAGGGGCCAGCGAAATTGAATGATCTCGGAATTGGATTCCGTTCTCGTTTCCCGAAACGAGAGAGATATCGTGACGAATTCCCCTTCATCTTCAGCCGCAGCTGGAAGGAGATTTCCACCGACTCGCGTGCAGGGTTGAGCAACTATGGCCTCTCGCATTTTCAAGGCTCTGGCGATGACAGGCAGACACTCTTATGGGTATCCTGGCTCAGAACCAAGGGCATGACAACTTTCGTCTTGCACTAAGTAAGGACCTGATATCAGGACGTCCTGAATACTGTCGCCGCCCACGTAGCTGTAAGAATATGACACCTCACACGGAGAGGACGAAAAACGAGAATAACGTTGTTCAAACTTCGTACGAGCAGTCTCAGCCTGAGCAGAGCTCCTTCGCTCAGCTCTGTGAAGCGCCTCTCCTCGGGGGACGGGAGTCGCCGTCGGATTTTCCAGTGGACGCCGAAGAATTATTCGCTTGCCGCGATGAGCCGGATGAGTCCTGTTGGCTGGTCATCGATCGCTGCGAGCCAGTCCCGGACGGCGGTGACCCAAGTCCTGTCCCTCCAGGTGGACCCCCACGGCCTCCGGGCATCCGTCCTCCTTTCGCCGGCGACTTAGTGGTGGAACTTTGCTCGCCATTGCTGGTACAGCACAAGAAGGCCGCAACTAAAAAGATCGAGAACAGTGAAAGTTTCATCTGTCGTTTTGCGCTAAGGGACAACTATTGCCAAGCCAACTGAGTTCGGAGTGGGAACGCTTTGCAGCGAGCGCCTTTAAAGCAACGCTGAGATCAACGCTTTTCTATTGTGAGTTTTGTCACAATGGAAAGGAGCTCTGTGATTGGCTTACGACACGGTGCGTCCGTGGCCGCAGCAGTCGGCCATTCAGTTCGTTGGGTAGCCGTCCGTCCGCCCGTCCGTGGGTTCTGTCGTCCGAACGACGGGTCGTTGAAAGCAAGTTTCTTTGTCGCAAGGTCTCTAAACGTGGCGGGTGTTGACGATTTTAGGTTTGTTCGGTCGCTCCAAAAAGCCATCCGGAGAAAGACGACGCTACGGATCACTGAGTCCGAAGCAAATCCATTCGACTCACGAGAATCGACGGCGCGGAGAAACAATCAAGCAGTGTGCAGTTTGCGAGCCCGCTCTTACGTCAAGTCAGATCATCGTGGATGGAAACTCGAGCATTGTTCCCATATCGGCCCGCGTCTCACTCCAAATCGTTTCTCGGATCATGCCCTCGGCGATGACCAATGTGATGGAAGATGTCAAATGATTCTCGCACTCCATTGGCGGAATCTCAGATAGGATCGTAGGAGTCGCTCGATAGCGGGATTGGAGGGGTTACCGACAGACCGAAATGACGGCGCGGGAGAGGAGAAGCACCCCATGAGGAATCCTCCTGTGGATCTCATTCTCTGTGGCTGATCAGACTATCTTGCGGCGCTTCCTCTCCCGCAAATCTTGTCGGATGTGTCATCATCGGACCGCATCCAGATAATTGTGCGTCAAATGTCTTCAGACCAAGCCTTCTGTCAAACCGATCGGCAACTCCGTCTGAGGTCTCATACGAGATGTCCGACTCCGACGCTCATCCATACTCGAGAAGACCCGACCTAATCAGAGGTTACCGCGTCAGTCATGCCCCGATTTTGTCAAGGTACTCAGGAGCATGCGTAGCGTAAGGCAGATTCCCCTGAGATAGGAGAGCGATGAACCCTGGACTGACGCTGCTTAGGATGAGCTCAGATATAGAGACGAGCTGACATTACACAGGAACGGCCCCCGAAATCGATCGAGAGTTGGATATTTCTCCGCGGGATACTCCGCGCAGCCCTCGTTCCTATTCTCGAGATCATGAGATCCATCACTATAAAATTTTTGGGAGGGAGTTCTTTCGCCCGTCGTCCCAGATTAACATTGGGATATTCGCCCATCAACGTCAGACGTCAGGTATTCCGGCCCGTTGTTTACACGTTTCAAATGTGAGATCAGACATCTCTTCGGTAATATACTGGGACAGCGACGGGCATGACGGCCCACATTCTCGGACTCGGGCACGACGCTGATAAAACATGCCCGGTCAGCCTCGGGAAAATCGTTCGACCTGAACAGAGCACTTACGTCGACCCTTTGTATGACCCTCGTGCTTCACGTTGCACATTAATGTATGATTAAGGAGCGTTGCAGTCGTGACGCTGCTATCGAGCGTCTCTTCTCCAAGTCATCTGACCGATTTATCGTTAGACCGGCGGGGAAATCGACCAATCGACCGATCCATCAATCGGTCCTGCTTGCCCTAGACACAAAACGACCACCTCCGGTCCTGCTTTCAAAGCACCGCGGCGATTGCAAGCATAAATGACGATTCGACGCAGCGCATGCATCGTTGTCGGCATCGACAATACCTATCGTCACAATGATTGGAAACGCCTCATTTGCATTCGTGTTCGGTCGTAATTAGAAGTTCAACTCGCTGCATAACAGCAAAATCAACGGAATTATTCATCGCGCAATATGTTCTGTGACAGCGGCGCGCCAGCATATTTAGTTTTGCGGGTTCGGCTCATGCTGGAATCCGAAGATCGCGGAAGGACCAGCTGGCCCCTGTGTCCGTTCGTTTATTGGGAATGAAAACGTTTCTCGTTTCGCTCTCGTTTCCCATTCGCCTCACGGAGTCGCATCTTCCTTGATCTCGCATCTTCGGGGAAAGCTCTCGCGATTTCCTCAGAACGCTTAACCCGATCCTGAATTATTTTTTTGTCAACCCCGCCCCATTACATCGACGACGCCCCCCCCTCCTGACCTTGGGATTAGGGCCCATGTGGGTTTGGGGGATAGAGGGAAAATAAATCTGAGGCAGAAGGGCAGATACTGATGCCAAATATTCTACATTCGGAGATTTCCTCAGAAGAAAACCTTTATTTTCTGGAGTATAAGAATCTTGATCGGGATCTTGCTGAATGCATGAGCAGCATTCTTTTCGTCTCGAACGCAACCAGGACGGGAAGTCATAATATCGATGGGTACCGAATGAGCGAATGCTGGAGGAGCGAATCGAACCACAACAGCTCGAAAAAACTCCGCGAGAAACTTGACGGAAAGTCGGTCGATCTGCTTATATCATGCAGATCTGATTTTTCCAGAACCGGCAGTGGCTTTCCCCGGCAGAGGCATTGCTCCCGGAAGAGCCGCATGCTCCCACGTTTCCCGATCAAGAGCCGGGAAAAATTATTCGTGTCCTGGCCGACCACACGAACGTGCCGGAGACCCTCACCACGCTGTAAACCTTTGGCGTTCTGACCGGAGGGAGGCTCTAACCTCTCATTCACGAACGCGCATGTCGGAAGACCACACTCGAGGGCCTCCCCCCCCCCCTCCGATCCCCGCTGCACCTTCTCAGGTCCCGGTGCCGCGAGACGCAGAATATACGGAGACGAACCTCCCTCGTCGTATCAGCGTATCGCATTCCACTGACCGCTCAGTGCGCAGACACCAGGTCAAGAACGCGAGACACTGAATGAGACTGAGTATCGCCATCGGTCTCGATCTACTTGTGGTGACTCGCTCGGACGTCCGTATGTACATACATGGAGCTGTTTGTGTGTTCGCTGTGCCCTCGGGCGCTTCCCCGTCAATATTCCTCTCGTTGCACAAGCATTGACCTCATTGTATTTCGCCCATGACATCAATCTTATCGCAAAGCGCGACCGGTGCCTTGAATACGTCTGAGGGAACGCATCAAGCACAGGGTCTCTGCGTATCTTGCGATGCATCACGGACCTTCTGACGGATTTAATCTCGATGAGGCGGGGTCGAGAAAAACTCTCATTGTCGAGTCTTTATCTGGGAGCTCCTGTTATTATTTATCAGAGTTCCTGCATTATCGAGGTTTTAGGTTGTGCTGAATAGTGTGACTTGAAGTCCGACGATATGAGTTCTTATGATGCTGAGGAAACCGACTGAGGCGGGGATCCCGAGAAGAGATCAGGACTACACAGGTCTTTTACGTGAATCGATGCACCGAGACGAGAGAAGGAACTCGAACCAGTGCGCATAGGGAACGTTTGGGATTGCGTATCGTAGAGAGCTCTCTGCCCGATACATCTCTAACAACGCCGTTAGAAGACAACGTGCAACAACAATCGACTCGGAGTGGTGGTGGTGCTGGTGATGGAAAAAACCTGGGGGAACAAGGCAAGGTCGAGCATGTTATCTGGTCAGCTCGTTACCGGGCGCGTCGCTTAGCTCCAGGTGCAATGCATCTGAAAAGCAATTCGAGGAGGAGCAACCACCAGTGGATGGTAAGCGTACCCCATTGTACTTCTGGCAGTCTCACTCAGGCAGAGGAACGATCTACCAACACATTTTCGCTCTTTCCTCATGGGTAACTTTTTCTCTTCGGATGCAAACTCATTGAATAGCCACAAGCATTGCAACCCAGCCTCCAACGGTGCCGCCAGCTTGTGCGCCCGCTACCGCGCCGGTAGACGAGCGCTAAAACAGCCCGCCAGACGCAGCCAGTCAGCCAACGAAGCGGCAAGTACATAGCAGGCGAACTAATCTCGCGAGAGGTCTCTGAAGGGTTCTTACCTTGAGAAAACACACGTTTGCAATCTGAGACGATCGCTCTGGTGGTACCTACCTGGCTCTGTTTTTTTTTGTCGCAGGCAAGAGCACTTCTTATTCAGCTCCGCTCCCGCGTTTCTGGCGTCTGCTCCTCTGGGTACGGCCGAACTTGGGTCTCACGGCTCGTGGGACCCAAGTTCGTCGAACAAAGCTAGCTTTTCGATAGGTTCGAACGCTCGGTTCAAGGTCGAAGTCGATAGCATTCTATATCGACATCGTCCTTCGCAGACCTCCTATCCACGGCTTTCCCGAGATCTTGAGGCGATCTCGACTCCCGGAATTCGACTCGAATTAAGGACATTCTGCGGTCGATCCAGAGTGAAGAGAAACCACATCTTCGAGGCTGCATCCCGGAAGCACCGATGAAGAGAGAGCTAAGATCCCGAATCTGTTGACGATGGTCTCCTAAGCGGATCTTCGCTGAGCTGAAGCCGATATCTTTGACATCTTGCCACGCAGAACACTTCGCTCTGTTTCGCGAAATGCGAATGCTCAGGATTGACATGGAATTTTCCTGTTCCCTCAACGTCTATTTATACGAAGTCGAGGATTTTCGAAAAGGCCAGGACTCCGGATGCCGTCTCAGCTCGCAGGAAATCGGCATAGGATGCCAGTCAGTGCTTCCCGCGGCGAGAACCGAAATCAGAGAGACCAAGGAAGGTCTCAAGGAACGAGACAGAAGCGAAGCCCGTTCCAGGACGTGACCGCGATCGCATGAGGCCGAGTCACGGAGTAAGAATCCATCGCCGACGCGACAGACCTGGGGAATAGAGGCGCAACATCGACGAAGCCAACTGTCATCTGCGATGGAGTGATGCGTCCATCTGCTTGCCAGGAAGAGGCTCCGATCAGACCGTCGACTGGGCGGGTGAATCGTCGGCTAGCAGGACGGCGAGAGGCACATCGGGCGAAAGGCTCGCCGGAAAGTGAGCGAGTTCATATCGGACCTGAATTATGTCCTCTGGGAGCTCAGACTCGTCCATCATTTACCGCAACCTTCAGCTCTACCACCGCCGCCGTCCGGAGAAGCAGCTCCTCGGCCTCACGGTGAATCGCTTAGCATGCCAACACAAAGTGCGAGCCGGCTGTCAAAAAGCTCTACCGACCATCTTTTCGAGCAGACAGGGTGTTCAAGGCGCGTGAGAGAGAACTCGAGAGTCTTCCAGTACGTCTCACTAATTGGGACCAGGGAGGGGAAAATTCCGGGGCTTTTTCTCGATGAGCTTGGATGCAGAAAGACATTTCCGATATATGTATGTACAATGCAAACACCTAATCGGCCGCCCCATGATTAACCGATTCAGTTAATCATCCAATCGGGTCATGAGGGAGAAGAAAAACAGAGCGTTTGGAATACCCTGGAAGTTTCCGTACATTTCTCTGAGATTCGGCCCTTGAGACGGAGGAGAGCTCACATGCGGTGCATCCAGTGTTCCTTTCCGTGAAGAACGGCTCTCATCTCGTAGAGTCGCAAAGAACTCCCTCCCATGATATGGCGCCGCCGAAGGCTCCATCCCGGCTGTCGACCGATAGCCAGATCTTGGATTTCATTCGTTCGGGTGCGATTGCTTGTCGGAGCGGTTCTCGTCTTGACGGGTATGAGGTTTGCTCAAATGCTCATTCAAGCAAGATGTGAGCCGTCGCTTGCGTCGCCCATGAATCGTGGCAACTCGACACCCGATGACATCCTCATTCTCGTATGCCCGCCTCTTCTTGTCTGAACATCGAGGGCTTATCCTCCCCATGGTAATTGTTTCCTTGATCGCCTCACTCAGGAGTTTCACTCCTCCGAGTCTGTTTTGTGAACGAGAGAGGCTCCATTCTGAATTCCTCACAGCTGTCACCGATCCCTGCCGACAGAACTAGGAATATCAGGAACGAGTCCCCTCCCAAAAGAGGGGAGCTTCAAACCCTAGTGTGCTGGCTCACAAGCCATCGCAAAAGATGGGCTCCCATCCTGACGCCTACGCAGCTACGGAAGCAACCCACGCTTTCATGTAGCGACGACATATTGAAAGTTGTCGGGCTCGCCAACGAGACCTCGCTACCGCTGCAGCGAAATCAACAGCAAAGACTCATCGTGTAGAAACAAGTTCCGCCATTTATATGTACGCTTTCCATTCATTTTCCGACGTTGAACATATTGGGTCGCCGCCAGCGCCGAGCCCTGAGGTAGAGCGTGCAGCGGCGAGCACGCTCCGTTGGGGGAGTGCCCGGGAACTCGGCCGGAATCGAGTACACGAGCGCTGTGTATGTTTTTGATGGACCTGAAATAAAACACTACGAAGATCGAGGAGTGTAGAAATTGCGGATTGCCGGAACCCGTTGACCGTGGAAGAATCGCCTCATCAAGCAAGCTGGATGCTCTTCACCGCACTCGTCCGCCGAACCGCAACCGACCGCAACCCCGTGACTCTGAATTTATTTCGGAGCTCAAGGCGACGTCCTGCGTCTCCGTTCTTCTGAATTATGCGATCCGAAGCTCTTTCGTTTGCCGGGGGGATCCTCTCTGTAGGTTTCCGCGCGGTAAGACAAGGGGGTTATCGCTCAGGCGAAACCTAAAAAGCAGCTTAGCTTCCTCTCTTTGAGAGTAGCCAGAGCGATCTTTAGGCGTGCGAGCGGCCCTTCGCTGCCGCTTTATGTGTATGAACTGCGCCACTTCATCATTCCTGACGAGTGAGGCATTCCGTGGCTTCAGAGCCCGCTCGCACGAGGATGGTAATTCGATAAGAGAGAGCTTCCCGGAATAATTTCAGGAGAGAGGACAAAAAATCGGGGCCCGTCGCAGAATGCTCCGGAAAAAATCCTTTCTCGTGTTGAGCAGCTCGATGTTCCCTGGAAAATTATCCTTATCCTCCACTTCACACCTTCCTTACGCACCCGAGCTCCGAGAAGCTCCCGGGGCCGGAGTTGATGCCTCTAGCCCCGTGTTTGGTAGATGATGAAGCTTCTGGACCACGAATCCTCTCGCCAAGCGTTCCTGTTGGCTCCGTCCGGGTTCAGGAAAGGATTCAAACGATACTTCGCTATGACAGGGGAGGCGTTTGATCCTCGGAGCGGCATATACGCTTTCATCATCTCTGCGTCGCATCCCTCTCGCTTGACCTCGTAGCAAACCCCCGGACGTGGGTTTGCTCGTCCGTTGGATGTGTTTTCGTTCGGCGAAGTCTAAGAGCGAGCTATAATTTCGGAGATATTCCGCCACGGTCTATAATTGGCCAATACACGCCCTCAGTCGAGTCTCCCAGCCTGAAATGGAGCCGAAGGCACTGCACGTGAGAACATCCGCCCCTCCCCCCGTTTACCGTTCCACCGTCTGCGTTCTTCGAGCCTGCGTGGGGGCTGAGCGCCGCTTACCCCAGTTCTCTTCACAGAGCGCCTGCATCTTGATCCTTGGTCGATGGCGGCACCGGTGAACAGCTGCTCCTCATTATTCCTGTAATAAGAATTTAATGGGAAGGTATTTTTTCGCCATCTACTGGACGAGTCGCGATCTCCCCTCGCAAGTATTGCCTTAAATGAATCGCTTCGAGGGAACTTTTGGAAAATTTCCGCCTCGAAGCTTCGTGAACCGCGTCTCTCCGAAGACGGATGTGACCGAGAGGGGGCGACAATATCGCGCGGAACTTCACAAATAGAGCTCGAGAGCGACTCGCCATCGGACTGCTGCTCCGAGCTGTCAAGGTAAACACCGAGAAATGACAGATTCGGCTCCATGATCACGACATAGGATTCGAGCTGCGATCGGACAAGCGGGAGCGAAAACTGAAAATTCCGTTTCGGAAAATCTCGCCATCGTTGCGTCGATGTTTGAATAGTTGACATCTCCATGCCGTTTTCCCGGGCTCCGACTTCAATCGAGATCGATGTAGCATCGTTGCGATTTTCTGTTCACTTCAATTTAGAGCCATGTCGGACGAGTCTCCGGTAACCATGGGAGAAGTTCGGTGCCATTCGAATTGTAAATGCGTCTTCTTCCGTCGTTGTCCTCTCGTCGTGATTCCTGAATGATGTGTCGCTCGCTCGCTCGGTTGGAAAGATGTCGACATCGTGATGACAACTGACTTCAGAGGAGGGTGCGGTGGTGCTTTTCCTTGCGACGAACATTCCGTTTGTGCGCTCGTCTCAGGGTTTCCGTGTTCGGCAAGAGCGCATCCGTAGAGTTCGCTCATAAGAGCTGATGCTTATCATCGGAGTCGCGAAACGGTCCTCCGACTCCGATGAGAATCTCTCGGAAAACCTCCTTCCGAAGTACAGCATTGCGTTCGCCTCCAGGGGTCGCGACGAGACCTCTTGACTCAATCTCTCGGGCGATCTACCAGCGATACCTGGGAGGGAATTCATGTTTCGAAGGCCCGTCGCTCAGACGGCCGCGTGATCCACAGGAATTCCGCCGCTTTCTCCGTTGACGATGGAGCGCTATCGCCAATTAAGTTATGTGGTCTAAAATTATTGCGTCATTAACGGCCGAGGTCAATGTCCACGTTGACACAGTGACTTGTCGGAGCACCCTCCTGTGAGGCATCATCGTCGACGCCTGAGAGGCGAGATCTGGCGCAGATGTTTGACTCTCGTCGAGGGGAGGAAAAGGAGCAAACAGCTATCATCGAATTGCTTCTGAGAAGGAAGTTCGATAACCGGGCTACAAACCGCGTTTGCCGTTCGAGGAGCAGCTGCTCCGACGTGCACCTCCGCTCCCCTGGCCACCGACAGACAGCCGAGCGAGGAGGCAAGCGAACCAGACAGATTCCGTCTCCTTTCCCCGCGAGGTAATGTCGGAAGGATTGCACGTCTGGTTTTCGGAGTCGGAGCTCGAATCCGGCCGATGTCGAATGAACTCGCTCCCGTGCAGCAAGCTCCGGTACGGCATAGTCCCAGAGCGAAATTTACGTCCGCCGAATCGGACGTATCCGCCTGCTCGCGGCAATCTGGAAGCGAAGGGCTTCCGATCGATCTGTTCGACATTGTCGATCCACGAGAAGCGTGATCAGCGATCAATGAATATCGATGAGAGCAATAATGATCAACTCGAGCGATGAACGTTTCGCCGCGACGGCAATAAGGCGACCGGGAATGACTCCCGATGATCCGGGGGTGGTTCTGAACTCCCACCAAAAGTTTGCTCTCAGTCAGACTCAGAACCCGGTGACACTCCAGGCTTCACACGACGTGACAGCTACTCGATTTCCTGGAGAGGGTTCTGCAATTCTCTGGAAAACTTGTTGTGATCGAGTTGGAATCTCCCACACGTTCACCAACTCTGTCAAATGTTCAGCAGCTGTCTTGACTATTGGACGTGTTTCAAGATAAGGTCAACAACAACCACTACAAAGTTTTGAGGTTCATTCTTTCCTTCCTTTTCGGTCGGTGAAGATTGATTCGCTAGACGTTCAGCTTCCCACAGAGAGACGACTTGACGGCTGGCTCCACCGACAAGCCATCACGGAGACACCGGAAGCGCTTCGGCTCGGATAAGGACGACTCTACAGAGGACCCGCGTCCATGTGTACTCTGTCAAACGACACGGCATTCGCGAATTCCTCCACGTGCCGTCACCGACCGAATTTCCCGAAGACGCGAACGCGACTCTCCGCTGAATTCGAGCGTAGGCGTTCGTTCCGGAACGGCCACATTTCCCCCAGCGAATTCTCCGCCCTCGGAGGTGCTGCTGCTGTGATGATTACGGCCAGTCAAATCGACTTTGCGCGGCCCAACGCTCCAACGGTGGCCGCGGGGCCCCACGGCGGGCCAGGCAGCTGGTGGGCGACGAACGAGCGAACTCGAAAACTAGCCGCAGGGGAATCGCTCCGGACCCAACTAATCAGTTCTTTCCGACGAGACTAAGATTCTTCGTCGATCGTAAATTCCTCCGTCTCCGCCGCCGCCGCCGTCGCCGCCTGTGCTCGTCTCCCCCGTACGCTTCCTGCCTGTCTTCCTTCCTTCCTCCCTTCCTACGTCTCGTCGTCGAGAGCTCAGCTGAGATTTCCCTCGAGTTGACCGCAAGCTCCCCGAACAGCTGGCAATCAGTGCCGTCGAGGAACTGCTTCGAGCGGCGCAAACAAGCAGTTCAGCTCGTCCATCCTTCGCGAAATTCCAAACAAGAATCGTGAAAAATTCGAACAATTCCATCATATCCATTATCGAGCCATTTTCGAGTCGGTATGGGCATGGGGAAGATATCACATCCCGACCACGGGTGCCCGTCCACGAGTCGGGCCTCCGTTCGGGATAAATTTGGCAGCGAAAATCCACCGACGAGCTGGTGACTAGGCACAAAAATCAGGTATTATAACAGCGTCTTTATCCCCTCGCCGACCGAGAGGAAACCGAGCCAGCTGCTCGGCTCCGCTCTAAAAAGACCTGGTCTGAGAATCAGGTGCATAGCGCGAGTAAAAAGGAGAGCGCTCGCAGGACGACATCGCCAGAGCGGCTCGCCGACAGCGGGCAGACAGGCGGGCGGTCGTGCGCGGCACCAATAAGAAAGCGGTGAGTTCAGCAGGCTTAGAGACTTTATAACTTGTACACAATGGGTCTCGTGAGGTTCCCCTGATGACGGAGATTCACAAAGCGACAGTGGTTGTTACATTGTGAGATCTGCCGTCCTGCGAGGCCCTTCGCATCACAGTGCTATCGCGTGTACAATTTGTGTTTGGAGAGTTTCCATCAATGCCGCTCGCTCAAGGCGGTCCGCCGATCCGCAACTTCAAAGGCCAGACCGGGCTCTCCGAATAAAACGTGATCGAAATAGCGGCTTCGAATAGGAATGTATCACCCCTGTTGAGGCTTTCTGTTTCAGAGTCTCCGGGAGAGAAGGGAAAGTGACAGCCGCAACGGGGCGAGCCACAAAGCCTTCGGATCAGAGTATAAAATTCCTCAAGAGGTCATTCCTCCTCCAGCCCGATCTCTTGGCCTATCAGAGATCTCCAATAAGCTGAAAGCTCCGTGGAATCATTAATTCCACTGTCTTCTAATCGAAAACGAAGTTAGAGGAGGTGCTCGGGTCGAGCGCTCGAGACGCAGAATTCAATATCTCCCCACGTTCTCGGAACCTCCGGCCTTGAATACACTTCCGAGGCACTGAAGCCCAACAAAAAGCAAAAGTTATACTCCCTGTTCGGAAGCAGCTTTGCCGTCTGCCAGATATCTTCCCGCAACTGGTTGGCGGCTCAGTCGATTGGTGGCTCGGTATTCAACCATTTCAATGGATCGCTTATCACGATGCGCTGTTCTACAAAACTTCCCTCTCTTTTGTGCCAGGTACGGAGGCAGCGGTTGCGACGGGGTTCGAGCTCTGAATCGTTTGGAAGCGCTCCAGCGGGGAGCGACAAACGAATTTCAGTTCACGTAAAAAATCAGCACACGGACGTCGTCGTATGAGTTAACAATGAGCGCTGCTGACGGCACACAACAGCAGCGTGAACTTTTAAGAGCAGCTCAGGGTGCCGCGGAGCCTACCTCACGAAGAACCTCACGGGCTACCGTACGGAACGCCCAAAAAACAACAACACGGAAAACGTCGCGGTGAGTCCTACGGAAAACGTCACGCAGAGTCCTACGGAAAACGCTGAGGAAATTAGACGGATCATTACACGGGAAGCTCCCCCTCGTGTCTTGCCGTATTTACTGTCGGAAGGGCCGAGTCCGTTTGGAGACGACGACGCGCGGCGCGAAGCCCGGGTCCAACGATGTCTGGTGAGTCTGATAGCAGTCGGTCAGTCAGTCAGTTAGTCAGTCAGTCGGTCGGTCGCTCAGTCAGTCGTTCGGTCGGTCCGATATCATTCATGCTCCATTGTGGTGGTCGACGCCATTCGGTGAGGAGATGGGCGAGGTTGAGACGAGAGATACCGAGTGATGAAGTGCGAGTCTGCGTAAGGGCTGTCGGGGCGCGGCGGCGTCGCCGATCGTCGTTCATGCTGTCGCGCGATCCGTTGATTGAAGAAGAACAAGCAAGACAAGTCTCGTTATCGTTGCTTGCAGAGAGAGCGTGACGCCTCATGGAGTCTGGCCGTTCGGCTGCTGCCTCCTTCAATCGCGAGATCAAAATCCGCCTGGCAGAAACCTTGTTTGCTCTTGGAATGATAAACGCCTCTTCTCGCGTCACTTGCACGTACTATCTCAGCGGCTTGGGTGGCTCGACGAACGCGACGGCAACGCGCAAGGCACGCCCAGAGCTAAGGTTCCCGTGTTACTTCGAGGAAGTTCCTGGATATCGACGACGGAATCTCATTTTCTGTTCGCCGGTCAAGGACCCGCTGTCTGATTATTATTCATTTGAGGTGATCTTTGCGATAACTTCACTTCATATTCGGAAGATTTCCAGCGGAACCTGAGAACGACGAGCTTGAGATACTTGAACGTCCGAGGACTCGTGGCCTCGGTCGTTGGCTGATCCACGGGGAATCTACCGTGAGTCTCACAGGGATGTTCATTGAAACCCAACGATCAGGAGCCTCGGACAGAGGATTCCAATGGCCGCGGAACCGAACCGGTCTTTCGGATTTTCACTTGATTCCTTCCCGTACCCCTAGTCTGCATTCTCGTCTTAGGAGAACGAGGGGTCCTTCGACGCGGCTTGAAATTGACTCCGATTGACTCGTTTGAAGTTCCAGATACAAGGCTACAAATCCACACATCAGCCCTCCAGTGTCCTCCTGCCGTTCTGGATTTCGATTTTTCACGGAATGAATGGACTGACTGCTCACAGACACAGAGTCCTCTCCAGTCCGTGAACCTTTCCACAGCTTACGCTCTCTGAAAGCTTCCAATCCCTCGCCGGTGCCGGTCGTACAGAGCAGAGCGTCCTGACGAACGAATACTCGACGTTGGGGAGCAGGGAGGAGGAAATACGAGGAAACCCTGGGTAGGAGGACAGCCGCATTCCGAGATCGAATCGACTTACTCGGGGACAATCATCCCAGAGAACGATCTGGGGAAAAAGAAATATTGATGAACGAGGAAAACTTCAGGACGCTCTCGGATTCTCCGATCGTGGTTCCCGGAATGGTCTCCCTCTAACGGTATGCGTTCGGTAGATTCATTCGTAAATTTCGAGGAAATGAACCAATACATTCGGGGAGCAGTCGTCAGGATAGCGCAATATTCCGATATGGGACACACAGCGGGAAGAGTGGGGGCGGAGAGCGCGGGAACGATGAAGGAAACAAAGAGGAAAAATGATTCGGACGAACAACGCTCATCAGTCAACATGGCTACTAATATTCGAACACGTAATTCAATGGATGGGAGCTCGGGGACTCGGATGAGGAATGGTTCCCTCCGGGAGCTATTCCGACCGATGGAACAGATGTTTTTTTCTCCATGCTCCGTCAGACAAAGGAGCGCTACAGACCCCGGAAACGTTGCGCACACAAACTGATTTTAGAAATGAGACAACCGCATACGAGCAACGACAATTGCCTGAAGTGCGCTTCGTAATATTGTCCTGCAACCGTGAACGGTTTTCGCATCTTTTCCCTCAGTCGTTCCCTCGATACGATGCAGCCGATGTCAAAGCGGACGTTCCGACATGTTGACTACGATTCTTGGGCTCTACGGTACGTACGCGTCCTCGCCAGCACTGAGAGACCGTGGATCAGACCGACCGCCAGGGCTGTAGAGCCCACTTTCGGTAGGGGAATTCCTCCCGATCGAACTCGGCCAGCGTCCGATGACACTCCACGATAGGAGCTTGTTCGCATAGAAACTCCCTGATCAACTCAATCGAAACTCGGGTGCTAAAAGTTCGAGTAATTAACGCTGATTGTTTCACTTACGGAGAAACGCCTGAGCGCTAGCGCGTCGGCACGCTCGCAGACCCGCATAAATTGGAGCCTGGTTGTGACGGGTGCTCCGAAGAGGCGAAGCTTCGAAAAAAGGGTTAATGGTTGTTTGTTTAAAAGGTAGGAGGTGCCCCATTCCCTACAACCCCCATCTTCCGCGGGAAGATCGATTCGATCGACGGAAAAAAGCGTCATTTCCAACATTCTTAGTCGTCTCAACCGGGACGGGTGTCATGGAGCTCTTCATCATGCGGGCTCATGCGTTGCTCTGCGGAAAGCTCCCTCTTCTCACCGTTTAATATACGCATTCTCCTCGATCGGGATCACCGATTCGCGGCGTGGACCGTCTCCTGAAGGATTTTCAGGGGAACATTTTCCGGGGAAAATCTCTTGTTTGAGAAGCTGCATGTACGCGTGAATATGCGCGAAAGCGCCGGCGTGTTGCTCTCCTGAAAAACGACTCCCCCCTCTCAGATCTAAGCAGTCGCATCTGGCCCGCCCCTGTCTTGGTTCCGACATTCTCCGCCCGTCATTCATCCGACGGCGGCAGAAAGGAGTAGGAACGACGGCACCAGCAGCCAGGCAGACTAAATAGCCGACGTGTCCGCGGGAGTCTGCTTGCCTGACGCGGATCAATGACCTGTTCTCTCTAGGCCGAGCCTTCTAGTCCGAGTTTTCGAACACTCTGATACCGGGAGTTGAATTTAACCTGGGCCGGAAGACAACCTTCGAGGGATGATCGCGCAGGATCGTATACATTGCGCTGGGCGGGTCAGGCCAGAAAGGAAGAGAGAGAGAAAAGATTTATGGCCCATAGAGAATCCATTCATCGACAACAGCTCCGCTTACGGCACAGCAAAGTAATCTCCACTTGCGGAAGCCGAAACGCGCGCGTCCCCATCGACGACGGTGAAGTCCGCCCGCGCATAGAATCAGGTATCCGACAGCCAACGAAATATTAGGTACCTAATATTCTCCGCTCGCCGAGTCGCATCGAGAATCTTCTTCCCTGCTCGCGGAAAGCTATCTAATACCTCACGGAATCGATCACCTCGATGCGTAGTCCCAATCTCCGAGGGTCGAGGAGGAGAACGCTAAAAGAAAATACTGGATGCACCGGAGGTTCGGGGAGAAAAGTTCTCGCACTCCATCGACGACCCACTTTGCTTCCTCTGTCCGAGAGGTTTGTCCCGTTTCTTTTCCGGATCGGAAACTGCGGAGCCTGCTACAGCATCGACGTAGATCGAAGCCTGAACGTCACTCTGAAACGACGTCTGCGAAGCGCAGTGCATTGGTTCGCGTGTACTCGGAAAATACCTCATCCGAGCCGATCCTATTCCTTGTCGTGCTCCTTCCAATTGTCCTGTCTCCTTTTTCCATGCACTCCTCTCCAAGCTCCCCGCGTGAAGTCGGCAAAGGCGCCACTTTAGGACGCAAATGACGCGGAACTCCAATCGCTGTAGACAAAACAGTACTAGGTCGATCGGGAATCGAGAAATCGAACCACCGGAAGGAGCGCCGAGGACCAGGGTCGCATGCTGTGCTTTCCCAATGTAATCTGTTTCTCGTGGATACCCGTGGACCAGACGGACCGAAAAGCATTAGGGCTCGCTTCGGTGAGATCTACTCCGAGAGCACTGGGTCCGATGTCGTCGATAGAATCTCCAGTCTCGGCTCTCGGCTCCGAACGGCCTCACCGGGACGATTTGGACGGGATACGCGAGCTCAGAGTCGTTCACTCCGGTGCATTTCTTCCCCCTTCGGCTGTGGACTCTACCGTAACATCTACATGGCCTGGATTCGACCACGGATCCAACCGATGCAGATGGGAACACAAATAGCTTGCTCCTGTTTTTTCGTTTGCTTTTCCTAGCTTCTTTGGCTCCCGCATCTTTTTCGGTCTCACACAGACTTTCGAAGACGTCTGACTATTTGAAGTCGGGGCCAGCTATGGTGCGTCGCGTCGTTTACGCGCCTCAGAGGCGCGGCCAGGGCTCTCCCGAAAACCGCCGTCAATACGATCGATTCTTCGATGCTCCCCCGGATCTGGCATCCATGATTCGATCCACCTACTGATTTGATTCCTAATTATTATCCTCGCGTCGAGAGCCCTGAAGCCATGAGCGCGCGCTGCACGAGGTCCGAATCCACATGATCAGAAAGGAAATCATTCAGTCGGCCGAGTCGTTCAGTTTCCGTCTGTTCCCTTCTGTCGCTCCGATCCCCCGGGACGGGTCCTGCAGTTTGTTTGGTGAAAAATCGTCCTCGTTCCTCGAAGTCCTCCGAGACTTCAAACTTCTAAAGAGGTCTTTGTTCGAAGGAAGGAAAATGATGGTGCGTCCTCAGCCTTTTCAGTGGTCCCGATGTAGTTGTAAGCGGCTGGTTACCTTTGTGCCCGGCAATCGGGGAGGAACGTCAAAGCTTTCCGGGGAGGAGAGACGACAGGGAATCCTGGGAGAGAGGGATCCGGGAAAAAAGGCAGAGTCGACCGAGAGGCGGTGAAGTCCGTCCTCTACACCACTTCTTCCACACTGTTTCCCTCTCCCCCCTCTCTCTCACTCACTCCCTCCTCTCTCTCTCTATCCGCTAAAGAAGAGGAATGACAACAGTCCTGAGACAATGGGACACCGGGGCCTTTGTGTCTGACTAGGCATGGACCCAAAACTCGTCACCGGGGTGTGAGTCGCCGAGCTGCTCGGGCAAGAAGAGTGGTACGATGGAGAAAAGCTTTGAGAAGAAGGTGGACCCACAAGCACGCCACCTGGAGGAAGTGAGACAATGGGGAATGGTTCGGAAACGACTGCCTCGAAGGAACGAGGACAAACCCGAAATTGGGTGAGAATACGGCTTTCCCCCTTCTCGATATACCTCCGAAAGACCACGCTCCTCTGCTGTCTCGCTTTCTGCTTTTCCCCGTCCCGTGCGGTTCTGTCCAAGAATAAGAAGAAGAATCGAAGGTCCTCCGGGACCGAGAAGCGAGCTGGAAAGTCGAGTTTGTTCTGATGGTTGATTTGATCTCTCGAGGGAAGAAACAAGAAGAAAAAACATTGCCGACCGACTTTGAGTCGGATGCCCACTCCTGAAAAAGGAGGACAAGTGACCGCACATCATGAACGTTGCATACGGCGTTCGTCTCTCCATCGGTGACAAATAAGCTGTATGGGAAGGCTTCCATGACAAACGTGCTGTTCCTGTGTTGCAGGCATCCGTGTGCCGCACCTACTTCCATTCACACCCGGGGGAGACCGATAGGCCCACTCGTATGCGTTCGAGAGAGGGCTCACAAACGAAGATCCGCTCCCTTTGATTCGGCTCCTCGAAGATGAATATTTTCCGAATGTGCTCTGCCTAACTGAGGAGCCTATGGGAAACTCGCGTCAGTCAGCGACAGTCATTGAACGGCAGACGCGGATGGGATCAGACAGAGCGAGGGAGGGATGCGCGTGAAGGGAGCCTTTCGTACGATTGAAGGACCCTTGCGGCGGCAACTTCCACACATATTCACCTGGGCATAATCTTCGTTAAAATATACCATGGTAACGAGCACATGAGTCTCTTCCATCTAATCAACTGTAAGAGCCGTGATTCGCCCGCTCTATTTACATGCACTTTGCTGTTGCACCTTGCATGAAATGGCTCCCGGGCGAGTAACAGAGTAAGTCAGTCACTCATTCGGACAGACGGTTGCTCCTCCTGAATCAGAGACGTTCGAGTAGCGACTCGTCCAAGAGCGGAAGAGAGAAACGATTCGTAATCTTCGCACCATCCCCGGTAAATTATGTGCCCTTCGAATCGTTCTGCTTTCCCCTGTCTGACGGAAATTCCACTCAGATCTTCCTCTCCTCCAGCCATGCTGATGTCAGACGCACACGAACTTCGAACAAACAAATGGATGGACGGCCGACTGTCAGAGTCGCTAAAAATGCTTTTCCCTCAGGGTACCACGATTAAGCGAGATTGCGAAGCAAAGAGTTAGTCGGCGAGCAGCTGAGTGCCTGCATGCATTTTCTGAGCGCAAGGCCCTGTGACTCGCTTCTCTCTTACCGTTAGGAAGGTTGCCTCCTGCCGTCCTACCTTTTATCGTCCTCTCGCTATTCTCTGCTCTCGGCTGGAATTCACTATGTGTCAAAGGAGCATCATGGGACTTTGTCACAGTCTGGTCCATTATCTTAGGCTACAATTAATGCTCGCAGCTATGCACTACCATACAGTCGCAACAGCTGAGACGGAATAAGTGATCGAGAACGGCAGTATCCCAGAGCTCCTTAGGCGAGCCTTGATTGAGTACCTCTCGTCCACATACAATGAAGTGCTTGACTCGATTCTGTTGCGTACGCCGCGCGTTCGCAGTCTACAACGGGCGGATTTCTCTAATCCGCTAGAGGTCTCGTCGGGGGGAAAACGCGCTAGGCAGCGAGACGCAGAAATCTCCTGAGACATTCAGGAAGAACTCCCCAGCAAGATCCGAGTCGCGTCCAGAGTCAACTCCAATTTATTGGTCTGCGCCATTGACACCCTAATGGCGTGAAACGGCTTCCTCTCCAATCGGAGAGCCGTTCATTAATCGTCCCGGGCTCCACCCGCTTCTGATCTTCCGTCTGAGATTGGTATCGTCGACAGAAACTGTCGATGGAAACCATTCCGGACCCGATGAATCCAAGAGCAAAAAAACCCTCGCTCGACCGACTTGAACGTTTGTCCGGGAGCGAACCTCCAGACACCAGCCGTGGACTATCACCAAGACGGGACGTCCGGCGGTCGAGTGTGCGACGCGTATTTCTCCAGTCTGGCCATACTCTATTGGTCTGATCGGTAAGACCTAATTCATTATTTTGCGGTACGCCTGACAGTGTGAGCTGGAACTACAAGGTAATCGAGTCATTAGGGGACACGAGACGTATCGAATGTGGGATGAGGCAGAGTGGATGGGATTTACGGTCTCAAGGGTCCACTAGCGGCGGACAACAGAGCTGTCTCCACTGCACCGAAGCAGCACGCGGAAGTTCGCATAGATATTTGTACCATATCAGCACGACGCGGAATTATTGCACTCGACTGGTATAGAGATGTTGTCACGTATGCAGAGGAGTAGTATTCGATCAGGTCAGGGATTCAGTCAGCTGGCGAGGGGTTTCGAAACGCGAGTCCGAGTACCGCAGAGCGCGGGGAAAATAGTAGCAGGATACGGTAGGGCAGGTCTGACCGATTGGCCCCAGTCCGCCCAGGAGCAACACTCTGACGTACGGCTTGAGCATCCAGCGCTTCCCCCAAGCCCGAGCGAGCAACCAGCCAGACGGTGCGAAGATCGGATATGCTACAGCTCGGCTGATTTTTTGGGGCTTGCAATGGAATTCTCGCGATATCCATGGGTTTTCGTAGAGCTCCTCCACCGGGTAACGGAGCGGGAGAGAAGCCCTGGGTGGACTCGGTACTACGACGCGGCCGTTTCGATTAGGTTCGACGTTGACGATCGCGAAGCTGCGTATTGCTCGAGAGGAGAAAACCGTAACCGAGAGGAAAAAATATCTTCCTAATTAATTACGTCAGGGCTCTAGACAAAAACAATCGGCGGACGGCTGCGACCAGAACAATTGTTCTCGACATCCAGCCCGTTCCCATTACTGACATGATTAGAATAATGATGTCTCGTAAAAATGCAAGTCACCGCCTACCCAGGCAGGCTGTCAGGCTCTAAGCTCGCTTACACGAAAGACCCCGACCATGTAGCCCGCGCCCAACCCCAGTTCTCCTGCTCGAGACCCCGACCCGGCTTGCTTGCGTGCCTGCTTGCTTGTTCGGCGCCAGACCCTCCACCTGGAAGATCGGCACAGGATAGCGAGCTCAAAAACGTCTCAATGGATGACTCCTTCGGAGTCGTCGGACGAAAAAACAAGCTCGTTCCGCTCAGAACACGTTCTCGGTGCCTCCAAGCTCCGAGTCGAGGGTGTCCTCGCGGTACGGTGAATTTTCTATTTTTGTCCACCGGCAAAACCATCAACGAAGAACGCTGTCGCTGCTGTTCGGGAAGCGCTGCGTTACGCGGTCTCAATCGACATTAGAAAACCGAATTCGACTCGCGCCCACTCACTCGAACTCGTCACGTGGGCGCGTACGCAGCTGTACGGGGCACCCGAGGATTCTTGATGACCCCCCTTCCGATACAGCTCAAATTCGAGAGCGATAGATCGATCGATTGATTTTCGATTGAAGACCGAAGACACATGGCTGGAATTACCGATCCATCTGGGTACAAGACGGCAAATCGTTCGTCGGAGAGTCGGAGGGACTTCTGAAATTCTCCTTCATATTCGAATCGCGACCTACGGCGGAATCACAAAGACAACGGGAGCGGCACTTGCAGCAGCGAATTCGACGGAGCATCAATTAATTCATCCAGATTCGTTTTCGTGCCATCGTCCCCGAAAGGGAGAGATCACTGACATATCCTGCCGATAGAGAGCAGATCAGACAACAAGATTCCCACGGGTAGAGTTTGCCGTCGACATAAGGCTCTCCGGGAATCCCGAATCGGCGAAAATCCGTGTTCTGTGGAGCAAGCCGATTGCGTGCACTGGTCGAAGATTTATGTGGAGAGAATTCGCTCGAAACGGTTTTCTTCTCTGACATTTGATTTGTCCGAGAAAAAAAATGAAAAGACGCGGTATATCTTCCTACTTTCCTCAGACTAGGCGTCCAAGCCGCCGAACTTGTCCCAGTCAGAGACATCCGGACGGAACGTAGTTGTAGAATTCACTTCGGAGGAATGACACCAGCCCGGGAAATGGAGAGGAATGCCTCGATCGAGTCATCCAGAAGACAGAGAAAAGGCAGATAAGGATCCCCAGACTCGTGTAGCCGTCCATCCGTCGCGTTGACGTTCCGAAATATACGAGAGCTGGGTAATCGAGCGAACTTCGAACAACTTGGCTACGTGGCCATATTCTCCGGGATCGGAGTAGTCAACGAGGTCAGCGAATGGGAAACGAGTAAGGCGAGCTCATCTGTATCCATATCTTCCGGAATTCCGTGCCTTCCAGATACACCATTGGTACGTTTTGGCCGTGAAGGCCCCCAGTACGGCACTCTTGCATCTGCTAAGGATTTGGACCGCGAAGAGTCTAAACATGGAGTTGAGATTCTGAGCAGCGAGAAACGCTCATGTCTGTCCTGACAGCAGATTGGACGTGAGCGGCGACTTGGTAGAGTGGTTAGCGCGCTAAGTACTTGGTGGGCGAAAGCTGCATCTACCTCCGTGGGGTGCTGCCGTTCCCCTATTTGAAACTCCTCCGCGGGGGGAGACGTCATCAACACTTGTGGGGTCAACCCATTATCAGCTCTTGCGCAACATCTTCCCACGCGAAGTTTCTGTGACCGCGGTCGAATATTATTTGGAGAGCACGATTATTATCCAGAAGAATAATTCGTTCAGACGAATCACTCCTCGGAAGAGCGGGATTTTGCAATCTCCATCACCTTCCCCCATGCAGGATCCCTTCCCATCTAGACGTTTCGGGTAGGGGATATAGGGACATGTCGAAAAACTATTTTCGAGCTCCATTCGGCCCGTCGCGAGTCCGGACCGAGTTTCCGATTCTCGAAGCACTTCCCGCCATGGCGGAAGAAGGTTGTGGAGGATGATAACCGTCTAGAGAATCTCAGCGACCCTTAATAGGGCTCCCCCACGCCCGAGTGAACGCCCAATAAGCAGACGAGGAAAAAATAGAATATCGAAAGATCTAGGCGTCCGATAACAATCTCCATTGTTCGCTGCGTCCCGTCCCATAAATGAGTACCCATCTTTTCCCCGTGAACGACATCGGTGGGGTCTTCAATATCGGAGAGAATAGAGTGCCCCCTCACCCCGACTCCGTAAACCAGAGTCGAGCCTTGTCCGATTGAACTTCTGATCTCACCTGTGCTGCTACTTCGGAACAGATAACATCACCATCGGCAGGCGCTCGTCCCGGTTCGTGTGTGTTGTGTATAGCTCCGATGCAACAAGACCCCTCCCCGACGTCGACGTCAGAGTCGCGTTCCTTAGGCAAGAAGCAACGCTCCAAACGATCTCGGGCGCTACGGCACGGATCTGCGTCGAAGTTTGCAGAGCCGAAGAAACAAAACAGAAGAGTTTGCTGAGGAGTCTGGCCTGAGCGATTCAGTTGCGGCCATGAATCACTGCGCAGGTGGCTGGACGGCGAACGAGCGCAAGGAGGGCGGGCGGGTGACTGCCTCCATGGCCGTCCCCCAAGCCGGCCAGATCACAACGTAACCAGCCAGTTAGGCAGCCAGCCAGCCGGTGAATGGTTCACTCGTTCCGCAGCGAGTTCGCTTTCTTCCCGACTTGGAACAGGATGTGTCGCAGCAGCTCTCTAGCGTGAAGAGAAATATTGCGTTGCTTCCCGTTCGTGTGTCAGTTTGTTTGACGCTTGGTAAGACGAGAGCTCGCCTGGTCCTGCATCGAGTCAACTTGTCGAACACTTCCGTCCGGTGAACAAGACCGACAAGCCAAGTGCTACTTTGTGGCACAAAACCAACAGGATTTTTCTCACCGATCGTTCCCGTCGACCACTGGACGATTTGGCGAGTCCACGAAAGGAGAGAGGGGGCGAGGAGACTGTCAACACTCCGTCCAGATGTCTATTAACGTTTCACGTCAAACTTTTTGTTCTAACCCGTTTCCAGACAGTGCCTGCTCTCTTCTCTAGTTTTCGCGAGAGTTCAGCGAGACGGCAACGGAAATCAATACGGTCCCGCCGCGTTCCACTTCTTTTGGAGCGTGCGAACCAAGTTTGTTTTCTCGTGACCAGAACTCTCGCGAAGAACAACGGGTCAAGCTCCTAGATCCCGGACGAAATTCTCTCGGCCTTGTTCGAGGCTCTCCGCGCCTCCCTAACTCGATCCGATCGCTCGGAGGGATTAGCTCAACCAGGAGTCAGCTGATGTGGGAGCGTCGAAGACAGACGACCATACCACGAATTTCACGTGAATGTCGCTCACTATAATTGCCTTAAGTCTCCAAGCTGGACCGAGAGAGCGCTTTTGAAGAATAATGGCGTATGAAGTTGTAGAGCAGAGGTCTCGTCTAGCGAACGCAGCTAATCTCGGATAAGACTCGAAACGTAGACGCCGTCCCCGTCATATTGTGAATAACTCCGCAAACATCTCAGTGGCTGAGTTCCGACTAATTGCTCTTCTAGCTCAGCTTAACTTGAAGTAAAACCCACTCGTTCTCCACAAACCCCGAACGTTTGGATCTGGGTTTGACGCATATAGACCGGTCGCTGAAGCTTTACAATGGAAAAAGATCCACGTGGGGCCTTTTTGAGGTGGCGGCACGCGGTGAACGAACTTGGAATTTCGCGGCTTGCAATGCCCGGCGCTTGGTGGAAGGGACTGGTTTGTTCAGCGTCTCACTCGCTTTAATAAAAAGGAGCTCGTTCCTCCAGTATTGTTGTCGGGTCAGCTTTGTTATTCGAGGCTCATTCGGTGTTCAACCCGAGCCACCGTGGCATCACCCTGCAACTGTCGCCGTTTGTGCCGTCTCCGCCATTTCACGCGGACGGTGCGGAATAGGGGTTCAAACAGACAGCCGCGGCAGGGAAGTAAATCCCTCAACAGAAAACAAAAACCCCGCGGTCATTATCCGAGCCAAACAAGACGTACGTACGCATGATTTTTATTCTCTGCTCGTCGGACTCATTCAATATCCTTACTCATGAGGCAGCTACGTTGGGGATATTATAATTTGCGAGCTTGGTGCTGAGTGAGACCTCCTCCACCGGAGTCATAATTTCAAGATTTTTATAGGATTCCTAGGGGATAATACGCACGAGGGAGCTCCGTGCTTTCTTCTGAAAATTGATTTTCTCCAAGGGATTGACCGAACTCATGAGAGAAGCTGCTTCTTCAGCGATGAGCTCAATGAAGCCGATGTTCCATGATTCCAAGCCTCCCAGCCCCCATGAGTCGCTTTTGGAATGTCAATGATGATCGCCCCCGCCTTCTGAGGAGGGGGAGTCGCAAGCTGAAGTATTTTGGTTCAGCACCGCTCCGAATGAGGATATCGTGGTCTTCTCAACACCGGGCGAAGCGGATGGGGGTCGTCCAAAGCTTACCTTCCAGACAAAAGTCTGAGGTTTAGTCTATGAAAAAACTCACTTGACACTCGGTTGGCAGCTCGGTCGGTCGGCCGGACGGTCGGTGGGCAGTTCGAGCTCGGGGACAGGCGGGCTCCCCTCTCGATCGGTCGCGATAGGATATAATCAGCAGTAATTGAATTCGATTCCCGTTTTGGCCAGGTGACAGAGGGTCAGTCGGTCCATGTCACGCCCAGTCGTCACCCAGGGGGTTCGCAGCTCAGTCGGCCGGCACGACACGACCAGTCGAACAAACAGGCAAAGCAGACGGTCAGACAGGGAGTCCGTCTGTCAAGCAGGGAGGGCAGCTGACTATTGCGGGTCCATTGTGCAGATTGCTTCAGCAGACAGACACCTTCAGCGAAACCTCATTCAAGTGCGTTCATTTCCACAAGAGGCAACCGAGCGGTGGACAGCTGAGACTGGAAAGAGTTTTCAAGGAACACGGAGGCTCTTGTCATTCAGGTACCTACCGGACAAAAGAAATACCTCGAGGGAGGCCAGCGGAACTCAGCATCCGCTGATCCTGGCTTACATTGGCGCTCCGGAAGAATGAAAAGAAACGCGGACATTTCCATATAGGTAATTTCTACCAGATGTGTACCTGCTTTTGAAATTATTGATTATGCGAACAACTATATAGGTTTATGTTTCTCGAATACTTATCCATTCTCTCGTTCCATCGAGCGAGGATGAGGCAAGGGATATTCGACCGCCTCACAGCATGCGAGATAGATGTCGACAAATGAGAGCCTCTCTCTCGTCGGCAACCCCCGACGGCTACACCTGCTCGTAGACAGCAATTCGTTCAGCCTTACGGGGGAACGGTTTCAGCCACGTACAAACTAGCGTTCCTGTCACTCTGAGACCCCTTGAGACCGCTTTGATCTTTCCCGTAGAGCTCATACAAACTCAACCCGGGCGAGGGCAGACCGAAGCAAAGAGAACCGGATCCGAGCGCAAGGAAACCAAGTCAGGCTCTTGATCTGAGGGTCGAAGAGACGTGCAAGCACCCGGGCCAGCGGTCGGACGATCCGGCGGTCGGCCGGCCGGCCGGCAGACCGGCCAGTGAGTCGGACAGTTGACTGCTCACACAACCGAAGTCGTAATCAGGATCATTTCCTGCGCGGAATCCGGCGGTCTTCCGGACACCTTCCGGTTGGTCGCCAGTCGCTTTCCTTGTTGTCTCAACGAAAAGGAAAAACCAAGGTCTCGTCAAAGACCCGACACAAAGACACCGATCGATTGTCGTCGATCGGAAGCCTTCTCGCAGGCGGTTCACACCTCTGAATGCGCGTTCCCTCGGCTCGCTCAATCGGAAAGTGACTATGCCGTTCCTCTCAAGTTCCTTAGAACGAGGAAAGTCTCGGAGGACCTAAATTCTCAATACTCCACGAGCTCGTTATAACAAGCCGTGGTCTCAGAGTAGTGAGGGTCGGGCGTCTTCTCTCCCTCCGTTCGCGGCTTATTGGCTTGCTCCATTTTATGTATGTAAGTCTCTTCCTAATTACTGCTTTGTATACTCGTTGGAGTGGCAGACGGGCTCTGGATCCTCCTTGACTGACTGGCAAGTGGCTGAACAGCGCACCGAGAACGAGGGCTACAATCCGTCAGGCTGACTGGGTCTTCCCTGGACCGCTCAGTTTAGGCACCGGGTCAGCTGAGGAACCGGTTCGCAGCCGGAACGAGTCTTGCCGGCGCACAAAGATGGCCTCCCTGTCCTCCCGGCAGATTCTGTTGCTCGGTTCCGGGTAGGTGTGTTCCTTGCCCAGAACGGTACTGCCGGGTCCGAGCAGTATATCTCAAGAGCGTCAGAGTCGCGGAATTTTCCAGTGGGGCTTCATCAATGGAACCAGGTTTTCGTACGGCGACAGATTTCTCGCTTTCAAGCCGGACCAATCCCGACCGAATCCGCATCCAGCGGAACTTACTCGATATCCGCAGGGAAGCCTTTGCCAGAGGAAAAACAGTTGCGCTGTTTGACCTCGCAGTTATCGGTGGCATGAGGGGCCTCGACAGTCATCTCTATTCCCGTGGTCTGTCTACAGCGGGGTGCTGACTCCGGAGCCAGCTGCGGTCCACAACTCCTTCACTCTTCGGCGAATCGATAAGAAAGAGCGGAAAAGTGATTTCTCATCCAGCCCTCTCTCAGCGTCTGCATCGAGCTTATTGATTACAATCTGAGAAGCCTTTCGCGGGTCCCGAAGCTCTTCGATATCCTGGTCAGCGACCCAGGCTCGACGGATGATTCCGAGATCGGGTTGTCTCTCAGTCAGCGGTCCTTCTTCGTGGGGAATTCCTAGGCCTCTGACGAAGGTGAGTAGAAGAACTGACGACCATCCTCGTGGAGATGACCGCCGACCCGGACTACGTATTGCGGGCATGTCAATGATGTTTACGGAGCTGCTGCTGGAGCAAATTACGGTCGAAATTCACGTCGGTCATCATCCCCGGCCCGGGTGGTCTAGGACGTGCCCCGACAAATTATTACGGTCGTATCCTTGATCTCTCAATACGGAACAACATCGTTCATTGGGCTGGCGGGAGATTTACAGCTTCCTCGACTAGCGGGAGATATATCATGTATATACAATATTACTCGATGTTTGCCGAACGTGTCCCTGCATCGACGCTCAATAGACTCGTGTCCACGCCGAACTAGGGCCCGCCGACGGCGCTCGGATTCTCCGGAAGGCGTCGCGCAATCACAACATTCTGGACATGACGGACTGCAGAGCGACCAACTGCGGAAAACGTCGCAGCTCCCGAGTTAGATCAGCTAGAGTGCTAAGGGATCGTCTTCTTGAGAGCTCTTCAAGAACATTAATTGATGCTTTGGAGAGTATCGCACGGCTGGAATCTCGACTCCTATTGCATCGAGTTTCGATCAGATTCCGGCGACAGAGAACGAGCAAGTCTGAGCGAACGCCGAAACACATATCTCCTGGGGGAAAGGAATCCCAGTCCTCCGGAAAATTCGAATCAGACTTCGAGTTGGGCCGAATAAAAACAGTGCGAGTGGAGGTATGGACGTCTTGAATACTATTGGGACTCGGAGAAGCTTCCCGGAGACTTCGCTTGAAAAGAGAAACTCGAAAGAGTCCAAAGAAACCGCGGCTGGACCGAGCCGAGAGGACAGGCGAGGGAGCCGCAAAGGGAAAGCTAAGCCGAGCTGAGTTTGGAAACGAAACCTGAGCTCGGATTATCAGTCGATTTCCCGCGTGCCGTTCTCGCCGCTGTCGACGGGGATTCCGAGCAGACGTTTGATTCGCCCGTATTTGCAGGAAACGTCAGACCGCCGCACAATGGAAGGCTTCTTCCAGACTCCCGAATTCTGGACCCGACACCGCATACGACCGAAGGAGTCGGCGGGCTACAGAGACCCTGCTGTGCCCTGGATATCAAGCCCGACATTCAGAGCTGCTAAAATTTCGTCGTGCCTGAAGTTGAAACTTTATCGAGAGGGAAGGAATCTGTCTGCGAAATCAAATCGGGAGGATGGATCAGTCAAAATAGAGTCGGTAATGGAGTTCATCATCCGCGTGACTCGAGGATGTCCCCGGATCCAGAGTTTTGGGAATGTATCAGGAGCCTCGATGAGAAGCGTTTCGATCCCTCTGACGGCTAGAGCTGTGTTCCGAAAACTGTCGAGAGTCGAAGAAGGTCAGACCAGGGCCGCGGCGAAGGGTGACGTCAATAATTTCTCGTCACTTGAATACACCGGAACGAAATGGAAATCGAGCCGCACATTTCAGGAGTGAAGAGCGACTGGAATGCTGACTGAGGTATGCGTCAGTATTGCACGTCCGGGCAGAATGTGGTCCTCGAGTTAGACGTGCCGTCGCGTCTGTGCATTCCAAGCTCCAACTGCTTCTGTGACAACTGCTGTTGTCGACAGTGCGGCGGCGCCCTCTCGTTTGACGGCGTTCTGTTCCGTGCTCCAGCGATGTCGATCCGCGAGCGAGCTTCGCGAAAGCACGTCACCTCAGGTTCTGACGCTCAGAACGACGAGTCACGTAGGCGTCGCGTCGGAGATCTGCGTCAGAGATCGAACCGGAAGTCCACCGTATTCTTTTGGACACCACCACCGGGCTCATTTTTCGTTCGCAAAGACCCACGGAGGAACCCATCCCATCGCGTCGTCTTCGGCGACTCGTGTTTGAGCTCGTTTGACGAATCGCTCTTCCATTCGCTGTTTAGGAATGAATTAGCACCTCTAACAAGGCTCTGTTCGAATGGTTGCCAAGTTCCGGTCCAGTGTCAGTAAAACTAAAACGATACCGAGAAGTGTCGCCACCCATACCGAGGGACTTATTCTTCCGATCAATTCCCCGATACCAGAGACAATACCGGCTTTCAGCATTAGCCCTTATCGCGAATTCGCATTCATCGCCAGCAGGAGCGGACCCTCCCTCGGCTTCGAGTCTGAGTGAATCGTGCGGGAAGAACGAGCAGAGTTTGTTCACTCGTTTTTCCGACTTTTTTCGCTTCAACGTTCCTCGATCAACCGTCTTTCCGCGGTGTTCTGACTATTCTCAAGTTACGGCCGAATCATTGAACGGGAAGTAGTTCGTCTATTGCAGCGTGGTCTGCTATCTCGGTTCATTTGATTCCCCTCCTCCGCTTCCGACACCGGCGGACGATCGTTTGTTCATTGGAGAGTCTCTTGATTCCTCGTTTCGGCTATTGGCACAAGGTCCAATAATTCTCCTCGATTAGCAATGGACGAATTCGTCGTTGTTCGGTTGTTGTTTCCGCCGCCGCCGCCGCTGCCGCCGCTATCAGAAGATGCTTATCAGAAGAGCTCCTTAAACTTTTTCCGCGTTCCAAGCTTCCTCCTCGGACGGTTCACTTCTCGCCACGCTGCTCCTGGCTGCGTCTCGGTGAGCCCGGCGCGCGTTCCTCCTCTGTGTTCTCTCCGTCGCCGGCCGTCGCTTAATATCATCCTGTCGCTCTCCTGGCGACCCGTTGAAGCTGCTCTGCGAGAGCTCGTCACCGTGCTCAAACAAAAGACCAAGCTTTTGAAAATCCCACTCAACGTGCTCCTTCCAGTCACTCACAATCAGTGGGTATCTCTCCGACTGCTTCGCTGGTCGGGTCGACGTCCTGTCGACGCTGGCTCGACCAATCGCTGGTGATCTCGTTCCTGTCGA
Source organism: Galendromus occidentalis (assembly GCF_000255335.2). NCBI lineage: Eukaryota > Metazoa > Arthropoda > Arachnida > Mesostigmata > Phytoseiidae > Galendromus > Galendromus occidentalis. The sequence continues at coordinate 457,292 of NW_003805074.1, read as the reverse complement.
TAGAGAGCGTGACTTTAACGCTGCGATGGGTTCTCTTCGTTCTTGGAAAATATCATCATGTGGAAACGCAATGAAAACCTCCTTTCCCCCGCCGGTATCTAAGGAACTGGGATCGCGAAAGCTCCGGATCCTCCTCGAGCCAGCTTCATCTGCGGAACTCCACCTCGGCCGGCTCGATGGGGACGGTCAATCGCTCAATTCAAATCATTTTGGGTAGGAATCCTGGGCATCCTCCCTGGAACGAATACTTTTCGATTGGAGAAATCGAGAGAGCTAGAATGAAAGCCCCGAGAAAATCACGTGTCGGGGTTTCTATAGTTTCTATATATGTATATATGATTTCCTCCCCCTCCTCCCTTCTGCTGTTTTCGGTCAGAAGCTCCAACCGAGCGAGAGATCTCAGTGGGACAATACATACTTCCGAGTGTCGCTCACCCGGAGAATAATGCTCCCCCGATATCTCGGACGCGGGGCTCGCCAACTCAAAATTCAATAAAATACGCGAAGGAGCGCGGCTCTCATTATTCGTGAGTTTCCACAAGGGAAGTGGAGTGGGAAATTTCAGAAGCTTTTGAACGTGAAAAAAAACTCCTCCTGTCGAGCAGAACGGGACTCAGTCCACGCGATCCCGGTTTGCGTGACACCAATTGACAACAGCGACGGAAACAGCAGCTGCACCGGGGACGTGGAGCGACCGAAAACTTCTTGAAGATTTCCTCAATTTTTCACTTCTAGAATCGTGCACGCAAGCAAAGGAACGAAACCTCGATTCGCGCCTAAACGGAGGGTGAGATTCCCCATTTAAACGAACTCCCTGGTTCTCAGATTTTAATAATTGGAATCAGTTCTCAAGGAGGAATCCCACATCCTCCGAAGAGTCGAGCCTCGGAGCGATCATCGAAAAAAATGCATCGTCCCATCAGTTAGACTTACGACGTTTGAGCTCGAATGAAGTCGCTCCGCGACGATCCCGCACATCTCGGCGACAGCGCCGCGCCGCCGCTCACTGACTCGATGAGGCGTGTTTTTTTTTCGCGAATTTCTCGGCCATTGATGGTCGCGGTCGTCAGCCGCGCGCTGGTTAAATTTCGTGTCGGTCGGCTGCAGAGTTTCGTTATCAACTATTGAAACATTGATCGTTCCCGAACAACTGCCCGATCGGCGACCGGTGGGTCGGTGAGCTCACGCCGCTTCGTTGGGCTTTTCTGCCAGGCCTACGGCACGCCGTCCCGGGCCCACAGCCCGGAGCCTTCCGCCCCTGCCGGTCCTTGTGTCTTTGAGCTTGGAGAACATTTTTCATTGCAGCGTTGCCGACGACACTTGATTAGCCTGATAGCAAGAGACGTCCGTGATAACGACGATATATTAATGATAAAAACGCCATTATGCTCGAGTATTTACTCTCGAGATCGGGGAGCCGAAGGCGGGCAGAGGCGGAACCGCTCGACATCGAATGGCCACGAAGAAGAGGCCAACGAAGAATTCTTCGTCGATGTTTGGTATCGCATGGTGTGCGGGGTCGGTGAGGATATTCGGCTCCCCTTGGAACTTCGGCGGTATGCGTATCTCCGTCGTCACCGGAAACCAGACGCTTTTTAGGGGACGACACACTGTAGCCTTATTCAGATTGAGAGTAAGGATTCCCGGATCGGATATACGAAGCAGGGAGCAGCAGCAGAATGAAAATCAAGGTGGACCGCCCGTCGGCTAATTCGCTCCCAAGACTGAACTCTTTTGTTCAGATCCCGAGAGACAACAAACCGCCTTATTGTTGCTGTAGTTGCCGCTGTAGGGATTGTCGTAGTCGTTATTGTCGCACTCGTAGTCTTTTTCGTCCTAATAAATGGAACCCGCTAGAACTACCGAGTCTGCCTTTTCTATGTCCTGAGGACGTAATGATTGCCACCGCCGTCGCCGTCGTTTGTCCCAAAGTTCGCTGATGCTAGTCAATGCGGTCGACAGGCTCCTCCGAAGCCATCGGAAGACTATTTGTTATGACCCTAAGCAGAAGAATTCCAGCCTAGCACAAGTGTAGACACTGTTCAAGATGAATTCCTCTTGAGCGGCTTCGAAGGAGCCACCATAGGAAAAACTTCCCGATGGTATGACGTAATTCTTCGCTCCACCTCGCTGACAGTGATCGTTATCGAGAAGGTTTTGTGTCTTCAATGTCTCTACGTGGCTTCGTCTCCACTCAATTCGAAGTCGCTTTCCCGAATCCGGCGCTGCGTCCCTCTCTCGTAGAGGCAATCGAAAGAGACTCTGAGTGAACTAGAGATTGATAGGGGGATGGCAGGAAAAAAGCGAGGGCAAGACATGAGTCTCCCAATTCGCTCGTCAACCTACCGGAAGCCAATGACAAAAACGTGCTCGACCCAGTGGAATTTCGGACTCAATTTTTAGTGCAATGGCTTGCCTCTGTGTCCTCCTCTCATTTCCCCTGTTTACCGTCGCTTTGCTCTGCTTCCTCCGCGCACGCTTGGAGAGGATGTTCGAGAAACGATAGCGAACTCCGGCTACCCTAGATCCCTTAGTAGGAAATGATGGAAAGAGTCCAATGCTCCGAAATGCTCCTACTCAGCGCAAGAGGGGGTTCCCGTCGTTGGGCTGGGAACTTTTCGTCCCAGTGCTCCGCCTTCATCACTATTCCCGGACTCTACGAATCGATTGCTCGATATCATCCAGGAACGGACCGGTTTCCACGAATCACGAATATGTCCAACTCCGGGGGTGTCTCCTCGCGGAATCCGTCGCATTCGGAGATAACCGCAAAGATAACGAGCCTCATTCGTGTTAGGATGCCTTCCCCGTCGAAGGCTTGATAGCTTTTCTAGGAGAATCCGACGCGACATCCGCATTCTTGTCAGAGGGGGTAAAACTTGAGGCTGTACCGAGGCCGAGCACACACCGCGGGTCAGAGGGAAATTGAGAGGAGTCTCGCATTCATTCCATTTCTGACGCAGATTCCAAGGCGAAAATCGAGGCTCTAATCGAGCAGGTGACCGCTCCAGCCGTCGAGATTTCCTCCGCAGGAAACTGACGAGCACGATGCCTCCCAATCAGATTCATTATTTCTCTTTCTCAATGGATGCCGTACCCGCCAACTCAACTCCATGAGTAGACGCGGAGAGGTCTCTCGGAACCTTTTCTATGGAGATGCGGAATAATGGGCGGCGCGGCGGTCATCATCTCAATCAGCTCCGGTCAAGCGAAAGTTCCGAGTCTCGCTCCGGCTTGATGTGTATGTTTGTCTGACTGAGTCCGTCTCACCTTCACCGACACACTAGAAGCGCCAAATCGTGAATCAATAAAGCGAAAGTATCGTGCACCCTTGAGCACAATGATGGCACTGAAGACCTCTCGGATCCAGCCTCGGCTAATAATCGCATGTGATTCTCGTTCTGTGGGCGTTTCTTTCCATTCGGGTGTATTTCCTTGAACCGACTCATCGCGGTAAGTGATCATATCGATATTCTCTATATTCGTTATTGATGCCCGACCTTAGATGGATAGCTCTTCCTTCCGCCGACAGACTCCATGTGTCGATTCTTTTTCTGTGATATGTTTTCTTGCAGTGTGCTTCTCTGTGAACGTTTTCCATTCAAGTTCAAAGCGTTGACCTCCGCTCCGTCCCCTGGGTCCAATCCAGGTATTCTCACGTGTTCATGGATAGCTCCAGATGATGCATACGGTGTAGATCGCTCAATTAAATAAAATTAGCTCTGCAGCCGTCATCAATCTTGCGTTCCAGGGTCGGGGACAGATGACGGACGACTCGAGTCTCGCGGAAAACCTCCTCACCGAGTTTTCGACCGGAGAACATGAACGGTGAGAGTCTGCAGCAGCCCAGCTTCCGTGAGCTGCCTTCTTTTAACAAATATTCGATCTCGTTTCCGAACTTGATGCGAAGCTCTTCCGCTCGCTTCATGAAGCATCCTCGTTCTCTGCTGTGAATCATGTCGAGAACGCTGCGTCTCCAAAGGGCGGTTGAAAGCTAATATTTACTCAGGGAATAGTAAATACCTCCGAAATATTGTGAAAACCCCTCAGCGAAGGGTTCCGCTCCACCCTCCGAGTGGTCGCTCGAAGAGGGTCACGCGTTTTCCGTCTACGGAATTCTCGCTCATCGACTCTCGTCGTCCAGAACCCGGCCATCGCCTCCCGCGTCGTCAAGGCGTAGCAGATCGATGTTCTTTGCACCGAAAGTGGATCCATCATCGACAGCGTTCTCGCCGAGGACGTCCCTCCGATGGAGACTCACCAGACAGATGGGACGTACGCGCGCTCCAGCCACCTCGGCTGCTGACAATGAATGAACGGGGGGGAGCTAACGATAAGATGATGTGCGAGTTCACAGCGGATGGCGAGAGAGCGCACACGGCAGACGGTTAAGCTGTTCTCCGGGACAGTCGTTCCGGAAGATGAGGAAACAGCCTTTACCAGGATCGACGGGCGTGAAGGAGGGGGGGGGGGACGAACTCCATGAGTAAACAAATGATTCCTATCTCCGTTCGTCCAGACCCGTATCTGCTGGAGAGCACCGGTATCCTGTTGCATGGGAGCGGAAATAGCGTTCTCGAAAGCTCCGTATGATGACGGCGCATCTTGGACGCAGCTCCTCAATTTAAGTCTCTGCCGGAAGTGTGAGCGGATAATTTCCCGTTACCGAGTTTTGCGCAGGAGCTCTGTCACTCGCTCATTTCGAGCAGACGGAAAAACATAGTTAAGTCGCGTCTGAGTCCCGATTCCTTCAGACGGGGAAGCTCGATCCAGCCTCGAGGAACGATCGAGATTTCCGATAAAACTCGGTCGGAAATTCGTAACGAACTTGTTCCAAGGTGGAAAGAAGTTCACGTTCGATATTCAAGCACGTCGTCTTCTCTCCAAGTTCCAGAAATCCAGTTCAGCGGAATCGTTTCGGGAGAGAATCTGTCGGTGCTTGGAAGGGTTCGATTATCGCCAATCTGACAATTCGCACTCAGAATCTCAACCGCTCCTCCGCCGAGTTAATGGGAGCGAAAGTGTTTCGGGGGTCGGCGTCACCCGCAGCTCCTGGAATGGACAGTTCATAATTCATTGAGGATATCAAGGGTCACAATACAGAGAGCCCAGAGGGGCGTTGGAATCAACGGACTGCAGTCAGCCGTTCGTTCGTTCGCCCGCTCGCCCATCCGTTAGTCCGTCCAGTCGTGCCACTGCTGATGATACTGGCGGTAATGGTGAGCTAATGATTTGGGAAGCCGATTGCCACCTCAATGATGAAGTGTTGGTAGAAATAGACAGTTTTATTCATTTGACTGTTGTCCCCCGGCAGATCATCCAGATCCACAACGTCCTGTTCCGCCGGGCAGGAGCCGTATGGACGCTCGGCCGTGATTGCGTATGACCACGAGTTGTTCCCTTCCCGCGCCCCCGAGTTAATTGTTGGACACGAGCGCAGAAGCGATGTCCGTGTGGGGGAATAATTGTAAGGGGAGGGAAGAACGCGTCCATGAGGGAATGTCAATTGCACGGCGACATATTCTGGTGGCGCGAACTCTCCCAGGCATAGTCCACAATGGTCACACGTGCCCAGAGCTAAGAAATTCCCAGGAATAGGGGATCGGTGCAGAACAAGAAATTGTTACCGGAATCTTTGCCGCTCGACTATTATCGGGGGCTTCCTTGACCTCCTCAAGAATCTCTGCCATCATTTTCGTGCTCTCGACTCCCGACGAGCCTGAAAGAAATTTTCTCTTTTCCACCTCTCGCCCTAGTATCCTGTGGATACGAATACGTCTCAGTCGACCAGAGTCCACAGTGGATGTCGTCGAGCACAGAAGCTCCGACGCGTAGGATCGTCCATCTATTGAGGGAAGGGGCCGCAGCGGATGGGCGTTTCATCAATCAATCGCGAGGTGGGCCTGGATAGCTAGCGGTGGCGTTGTTACCGCCGGGAATACTGTCGCTCCATTGCTCTTCTGATAGACTGGCTCATGTTACACACTGGCCACGCATTTTCCGCCAGCCAATCGCCTGAAAGCGGTAACGCTGAGTACACACCGAGCGCATTTTTCATAGCGGTATCTACGCCACGTTCGAGCCGGACGACAATTTTTCCCCGGGATGTCCTCCGCGGTCTCGCATCGCCACCCTCCGCGAAACGTCTTATACGATTGTGGGATTCGTTGCGCGCGATTCAGATTAGCCGAGATCCCCGCGGACTGAATCCGACAGACGCATCCACGGATCAGGAACAGAGGGGAGAAATAAATCCACTGCGATTATACGAAATTGTTGCTACGGTGAGACCGGCCTTGGAGTGGGCAAGAACTTTTCGTAAGCTATTTTTTATTTTATTTTCCCAAGCCCCTGACGTGGCTTTTACGTGCAACCCGCAGTGTTTCTTTCAGAATGGACTTCAGAGAAAGTAAGCGTATTATTTTTAGCTTATGGTAGAAGCAATCTCAAGAGGGTTACTCTACGAGGATCCGGCCGAAAACTTTGGACCATCACTGAGGAACACTCTTGAGAACAATTTATCGAGTGTATTGAGAGCTCCCTGCGTGATGGAGGACCTCTCGATCCTCCCCGTGAAATTATCCGTACGACTCATACGGATCTGAAATCCTTCTCGGAAGCTAAAAATCTTCCTCGAAGCGTCTCCGCCAGGAACCTTCGGGGCGACGGCTTCCTGTCCTCAATTACACTTACAACCGATTGGCGGAATAATAGCAGATTGAAAACGCGGTCGAGTCGGAACTCTTCAGCGCTTGCTCATGGTCCCATTCGCCGACATTGTCCTCGCTTGGCGTCGAACAGCAGGATCGCGGATTGCGGGATTCCTGACCTGGAAAGTTGACGGGAAAATGGGCTGTGAGCGCACGCATACCTTACGCAGCAATTAATATCGTTCTAATGGCGAGTTTCGGATCATCAACCCTGTAATCAGAGGATAACGTTCTGAGCACGGCAAATTATAGTACAACTGCTGCGAGCTGTGATATACCACCACGTCGCATAGCTAGAGCTTCGAAATTACGCAGACTGTCGTTCTGATTGGTTCGTTGGACTACGCCTCGTGGCGACGATTGGTGCACTATTTCGATCGTTCAAAGTGCCCTACGACCTCGCTCGAATCCTGATCTACATCCTACGCAGAATAAGCGAGTTCCTGAACCCTCCTGATACCCCTCGCTTAGACGAGTTGAATCGTATTCCCCTCTCGCGAGATCATTGCTCTGACAATCGCAGTCGAATATCCGGAAGATGTTCTTCGCATTTCCCACTGATATTTCTGGAGCGCGAAGGTCAGCGGTATTCGTGTTGATGCTGATCCATACATAAAAGGGGAAAACAGGCGGAAACCGGCGGGGAGAGCGTAGAGAAAGAAACTAGCGAAAAAGTAGGATGGATAGCAATGCTATGCTCAGGCGGAACTACTGCGACTTCCGAATGATTTCTGAGTAGAGCACTCGCAGGAAAGAAACCTGTCCTTGTATCCGCGACAGCGGAGAGCAATTTGCCATGCAAGCGACGATAGCCCGGTCTCAGTATGACGTGATCTCAAACTTTGCTTCCCCATCGGGACGCTCCATCTACATCCATCATTAGAGATACCACTTCACTCGAGACTTGAACAAAGCGAAAATTCGCCGCGGGGAATCACAGCCCGGAGACAGCCACGGCGACGTTCCGACTCTCCGATAGATATATGTACGAGCATAGACCCACGATGATCTGGAAGGGTCACTGCGGACGTTCCATGTGGGATTCATCTTCGCATTCCGAGCGGTTATCCCGTCCCGAGTCGACGATTTCACGCGCTCCTGAAGGTCCGAGAACGACAGACGCAGGAATCCGATGCTCTCGAAAACGCACACCAGGGACGTCCGATTGTGACGGACAGAGGATGCAGCGGGGAGCAGAAGCCGAGAAATTACGGGACTGATCGTCCTGGACAAGCCCTGAGGTGAAAGGAGCGGAAAACAAAAGATATGGATGTCTTCGTACGCGAAGCGCAGCGAACGAAGATCACCATCATCATCGTCGGTCGCACGAACGAACGGACGGACGGACGGGCGCACGAACGAACGACTGAACGAACGCACGCTTATTCCTAGACGGCCGGCCGATGGGTCGCCCGTACTCGGCGAAGCGGTCTTCTCTTTATGTAAATGGTGGAGCTCACTCGATCGTTAAGCGTCGTCGTCAGAGACACACCGCTTTGTCTCAGACCGCTTACCAGAAGGACCGATCTGGAACCTGACCTCAAGCACAATAGCGATTTAATGGTCGAAGCCTCGTCGGCAAATTGTTGTTGCTCAACCTAGTAGATCGGATTTGCATCCTGGCAACGTAACTCTCACCGCATGCACCGCGGCAGACGTCGAATTTGTCCTCAACGGGCTTCTCGGAAGCTCTTACCCCTGATGAGACAGAGCATGAGAGGGCCGTCTTAGAGAGCGTCGTTCTGCGCGAGCTCGCCTCCGTTAGTGGGAGCCTTGGAGTTCCGTGGCGTCCGAGGTGATTCCTCACCGCACCGCTGATGTTCTGGAACGCGTTGATTGCTACTCACTGGTCATGCTATCCACGTCGGATTCAAACGATCGACGCCGAGTCGATAGAGCCGGACTCGCTGCGCAGTGTTTCGGCAGGGTGGGTGGGCTTCGGTCCCCTCCCCTCCGCTCAGGAACGGAGCGGAGACGGACGATGCGGCCATTATTGCTGCTCGGTGGAGCTCGAAATAATTTGAGGTTTTTTTCCGGACGGTCGACTGAGTGAAATCCCAAATGAGCGATGGGACTTTGAATGCTTGGTCGAAGGAACGAAAGCTCGGAGGAGATTGCGCGAGAACGGAGGAATGAAGAATACGATGACGAAAATGAGGAGCAAGGAGCAGATTCGGTGGGGAGAGGGGAGTGAGCAAACGAGATAGATCGAAAACCCAGCGGACTCAACTGACGGGTTCTCGAATCGCCACTCTCACGATCATCGAGAATGGAACCACTGCTCCGCTGGATTTCTGATTGGATTCGACTGCGAGACGCCTTCATGCGTGATTTTCATTCCATTGAATTGTCCGAGACCCTTCGTGAGAACCATCAACGGGACATTTCTTCTGCCTCGAATGATCTCATCTTATTCAACAGGCGTCGCACGGCGCATCGGCGGTCATTCGTCTTATAATCCTATCATCGAGTGAAAACCACTTCGGCCGGGCTTGGGACGACGTCCATCCGTAGACTTCACCGATCCTCGCCTACCGCTATTTCAGGGGGACGCGCACGGTACATGCTGTCCACCTGAATGTCCCGCTCGCTCGGCAGGTCATGTCTGCTCGGTAATCGTTTCCATAATTGACGTCGATAAAAGCGTGTGCAACCTCGGATTACCCGTTCGGCTCGCAACACGACGGTCACTGTGACCGAGTGGGCTTATCCCTATGCCCAGGACCAGAGTGAACTCGCATCTGAAAATAAGTCGGAACTGCTGACGCCGAGGCGGAATCCCAGCCGCAAACAGAATTGATTCCTGACCTACGATTGAGAAGAAAATATTGCATCAGCTGATGAAATTAAGTGCTCACCTAAAACATGGTCTTTCGCACAATCGAGCGCGCTCAGCACCTCGTCGGGGAGAGAGACATGTTTTTTTTCGTGGTCAAATTCCGGTCCGGGAAAATCCGCTCGGTCGAAATGATTCATGGACTGCCGAAAACGTTCTGCGGAACCCCATGTTGCCACCGATACTCTGATGAATGAAAATGCCCTGTTGCTGTGGAGCTCGAGAGTGTGGAGCTCGCACCCGCTCTTCTCGAAGCCAGGACCTTGCGCTCAATCAGTGAAATACTCCTCGCCCTAATTTTTATGGTAGCCGCTTCATCTACCTCACATTAATTAATTTTGATTTAAGATACCATGTTGTTGGAAGGGTCGGGTCACCCGTCGAATTCCTGGATCTGGGCTGGTGATTCGCCGGAGTCTCTTCAATTCCGACAGGGAATATTCCCCAGACGTGAAATGTGTCTTGTCAGCGGCAAAGCTCCGGGGCTGGGAAGACCGGATAAATTCCGCATTCTGGCGATTATTGGCTGTTTGTGCCGCCGTAGTGACGCGTTGCTGTTCATGCAATTTATGTTGACGATTCATCACCGGTCCTAATTAGAGGAGCAGAAAGTTAGCTGATGAAGGGATTTATTCAACTGAGAGATACGACACGTTCAGTGATTCGCTCAGAGATTGATCATCATCGAGCCGGGAACGTGCGAGCGTTCTGCGATCACCGACCAGCAGCCTTATGAACGAGTTCCGGTGGCGAATTGCGCCTATCGAATCCTGAGTCTCTACGGTCATGGCTTACGGGTAAAGGGAGACATACAATGAGGCAGGTGAAAGTTTTCCGCTCCGTGTGATTCCTTCCGATCGGAGAACTTCCCGAGCTCGATATTCAGTATTTCATTGATCGTTAATCCGTCGTTTCCTGATGGAAGGGCATGACAACAGCTTCCGTTCCGAGCTCGATTCCGCTCCGCCCACACCGCATTTGAATAATGCTAGGATGATCCTTCCGGCCGAAAGCATTCTCCAAAATAGCTGCGGTCGATGACAAGCGATCCCGTGGGAGCGGAGCTCCCCCAAATATTTCCAGCGCGCCCCGAGCTGTAATATTCTACTCAAGCGTGGACCGAACAAATTTTTCCTCGACCGAGGAAAAATCCCCCGCTCGTTGGGAGCGTTCGTCATTGTCTTTCATGCGACAGCCGCGCGTCACGGAAGCGAATTCATAGAAGCCCCGCCGTTGCTGCGCGGCAGCAAATGAGACGGAGGAGGGTAACGGCTGCAGAGCTGGTTTCGGGACAGCCGCCGCGCCGCCGTGTGGTGAGGCGATGCACGGCTTAGCGTTGAGCGATGCATTACTTCATTCTTGATATTTGTGATCGATTGAAACGATCCCGAGCCGGCGATCCCACCAAAGACGAGTCAATAGAGCCTGAGCCCTGAGATTCCTTTGCACGCGGGTCCGGCCGATTCCCCAAGAGCTACTCCTACGCATACGGAGCGCTGCATACACATCCCGATTCGATGATACTCTCGTGTCGAATGAACACGAGCACGGAAGCGGCGAGCTTTTAATGACCCAGCCAGCCTACCTGGCCAACGATCTGAACACCGTCCGGTCGCTGTAAATGGACGATTTCGAATGAATGCTGAGCAGATGTACATAACACCATGCGCGATTATCGATCTCGTGTCACGACATTCTTCCGGCAGCGGCAAGATACACGAAGTTCACCAGAGGTGAATTCCCGAGCACGGGCTCGACGTTCAAGAGCAGACCTCTGCCGATTCCGCGAGAAAAAAAAACTCCACCGAAGAACCTCATGCGTCGATCGAAGCCGCGCTCACCTCAGCCGTAAAAAGTTGACCGCGGCTCGCGCGGCATCCAGAAGAGGGGGGTCGATGGCGAAGGCATCGCATCGGTTGCTCCCCGGAGTTCCGACCGGTTACCATTTACGGCAACCACCGACATCGTCATCGTTCCGAGGTGGCCTGTCGCTCCCTTGTGGCCACCGTTTATACGGTCGTGTGTCGTGTAGAGTCCGGGGAGCGGACAATCGAGCGCACGGCCGGGCGAACGAGTGTATAAACGGCCGGAGGGCGAAATGCGTGGAGGCTTCGAACGGTTGATCCGCTACACGCCCGCTTCCCGACGGTCGAAGGAAACGGAGGACGTGGAGCCTCATAAAGAAGCGAGTTTATCTCTATCTATGTCTATGGCGCTGAGTCCTAAGCCCTGCGAGCGTCCTTTTTGTTCGTGTGCTGTTTCATCCGCTCAAACGTTCGTCCGCTTGTCTGGCGACGGCTGGCCGAGCGTGCGACCGACCGACCGGTCGGCCCGCATGCTCCTACGGGAGCTTAGGAGGACAGCCGAGAAGATATCAGAAAACGCTGTTAACGCTGATGCCCGCCCTGTCTGCAATTCGATGCTTGGGTACTGGTCGTCCCGAGTGTCATCGAGAACGTACAGGGGACGGTCTTGATTCCCGCAATGAGTTTCCCCTCGTCTTTCGCATCCAGCGCTACACAATCAGCATCGACATCATTGTAGCGATCGCACACATCGCCAGGATCACGCTATCGGCGATTCCTCTATGACAGATGGAGATTCGAAGAGGAGGGGAAAGAAGAACTCCGTGAAGAAGGAGTTTGTCATCATGACGTGACGACGACGCGAATCGTCATTAAGGAGCACGTTTGAAAAAATAGATTACTTTTTCTAGGAGCTTCTGACGTCTCTCCATTGTCCTCGATCTTCCGTGTTGTATGGACGGGTGGACGGAAGAGAATTGTGTCTGTCCCTCTTCAAGGAACGGGCATGTGACGTGGACATCCGTCCGTGACCCCTATCCGTGGATGCGGCATCACCCATCGGGTTGACGGGAGGAGGGGTTCAGCCCCGTCGGCCGGCCGGCGGAATCCACAGGTGCGGGGGAAGCGCCTCCCTCGAGAATTCTCCTGCCTGGAAGACTTCCGGGACGCGGAAGAATGGAGTTCGACGGACTCGACTTGTCCCCGTCAGCAGAGACTCCGTCAACGCGGACGTCCTGACCGCCGGCGTCGCTTCCACTGGAAACAAAACAAATAATTCCTCGCCCCCGCGCGCTCTCGAGCCGAGTGAGACCGAACGATCCACGTTCCGCCATTCGAAAACCTTCCGTACGATGGGGTTGTCCGCTGCGTCTACGTAGACGTCAGATCCACAAGCTGTGACTGATCAGCAAATGAGGCTGAGAGGCTCCATTAGCTGCGAGCCGGGAAGGGACGTTTTTAGTTCACAACAGCTGCTGTGCGAGCGGCGTTAGCGCCGGGACCGGCAATTCGGGAGCTCCCGCTGCTCATCGTCCTTGATTCGTCCACTCACGCGTACTTCGTCCGCGTGCTCGCTCATGGCTTCGCCCACGAGTCTGCCAAGTCGAGAGTGGTGGCCCGTAGGACAGCCGACACGTAGCCAGGAATAAAACGCTATCGGCCAGGAGAAAACGACAGCAGACGGGGACTCGGCTTTTTGTAGCTTTCCTCGTCTCACAAAAGAGCCAGACGCCGTCAGGTGACGTAAAAGCATTCGGACGATGGTTCTCTGGTGGTTTGACGCCGGGCACACCTGTAAATTACAATCCGGAAATTCCTGCCGACGTCGTCAGTCGAGACGTCAACGTTCTAGTCGTAGGCGCCGTGACATGCAGGGATCTTCATCGAAAAACGAGTCAAAATCGAATTCAATGTCTTCCTGACGGCGCTCCAGCCGAAAGCCTCTTCTGCCTTATGTAAATTCAACTTACGCCGACTCCAGAAAAGTTCCCAGCACTCCTTGTTCTGTCCGTTCCCTCCAAGAAAAAAGCCAAACAGCCAGCAGACAGCGGCGGTGCGGCGTCGATTCCTTCACGGCGAATGGACGATCCAACACGCAAAAGCACTCAGAGTGTTTTACCTAACGGGCGAAAGCCGGTCCGTCCTGAGATTGGGTCGCGTTGTGTGATCGTGGCTTGGGGACTTGCACCCGCTGGGAAGTGCGGGATATTCGCGCCGGAGGAAATAATTGCACTATTATTGTAATTCCTCTTGCACCGTCACCGCTCGCGTTACGCTCGGTTCGAGCTTTATCCCATGTTCGAAGGAGTCTGTCTTTGTGAGTACCTAAGTTTCACTTCAATAGCTTGGGACCGGGTAGAAGAAAAGAAACACGGGGGAGGGGGAAATGGTGGAATCGGGGGAAAAGGGAGGGAACGTATTTTCTGACCCATGATTTCAGATGATCGCCCGCCAGGTGTATTACGTGGAGTTGTTGCCGAGGTGAACTCAAACTCGCTTCACTCCCGGGCTCCGAAGAAACCGAGTGCGGGGCGAGGGACTTGGCAACGAGAAAATATCGAGGCAATAACTCCTCGAACTCAAAGAAACCTAAACCTATAGGGAGGAAAACAGGTCAAGTACGCCGGCCGTGTTTCTCCGAGTTCAAGGCGGCCGCTACTCCGTCCATGAGCTCCGCCACCCAAGGAGGATTGCGGGAACAACGTCGCATGGCTCCCAATTCAGCAGGAAACGCTATCGAATAGGTGCGCTTGCTGATGGAAAAATCGCGTCATCGATGAATATGTCGTTGGATCGATCGTTTGATCGAAACATCGAAGGGCTCGGAAGGTCATGGGTGTGTTCCACCCATCCGTCGTGTATACCGTCTTCCTGCTGCCACTCTTTGTACCGTTGCGTTGCTGCCATCCACGGTCCTCATCGTTCAGGTGACACTGACATTGATTTCCACTAATTGCGGTGAGCGCCTCGTCTACTAGAGAAACTGTTCGGGTCATCGATCCCACAGACCAACAAGACGCAAGCTCGCCAAAACATCGCACATTGAGAACTAATAACAGCAATCAATGAGAGAACATCGAGGCACAGAAAAAACCGGAGGGAGGGTGCAATAAGTCGGGAGGAACGCGGGGAAAGGCGCAATGGGGATCACGCGAAAATGATGCGAAAAAAAACTCCACCGAACCTCGATGCAACAAAAACCCGGGCGGTATTGCAAGGTTGCGAAGATGTCGAATAAAGCGAACCCTGGTCCAGCTTATCAGGCCGCAGCCACGGTTAGTCAAATTGTTGAGGAATTTCATGGTGAATTGAGAAACGGAGCCTGTGCTAATCTTGTAGGAGCGAAGGTTCGTTGAATCTGCGGAGGTCCGCGATAGCCTGAGTTTCGTGAAGCGCTGTTTCCCCCGATCGGATCGCAAGTGTCCACCCAATCAAGCCCGACGAGTGCATTATCCTGCTCCAGCCGGAACTTGTGATTCTTCACTATGGCGAGTCGGAAAGCTCCGGCCTGCAGCCATCGACTGACGCCGGAGCTTTGCCATACGTCCTCCACGAGCTCGCTCTGAGCTCACCCCGGCCCTCACTGGACGCCTGCACCGAAGCAGCTGTGATTGAACCTCAATGGGAGGAAGGCAAAATAAAAAAGAAACAATAGCACCTTCCCGTCTAGAGAAAGAAGCCGCATGCGGGCCTGAAGAATGGTCCCACTCCTAGAGGAGGCCGGTGAAAATTCGGAGAAAATGAATGAAGGGAGAAGATCTCGCCGGTGAGGAGTTAGAGTGGACGTTTTCTCAATGAGCTAAAGAATGAGTAAGTGACCGGTCGACCGTCCCTCGTCTGCGCTGACAGCGTCGAGGGAAGAGCGCTCTTTGGAAAAACAGTCGCGAGAAGAAGGTTGGCTCTATGAAATTATACAATTCAGTCCGCGACTTTTCAGGGAGGCACCGGAAAGGTCGCCGAGGGGCACTCATTGAGAGCCCGTTGATCAAACACATTTTAAAGCGCGACGGCTCAGCGGCGGAAATTCCTCCGGATTTCGTGGTCGAGTGGTTTGTTTTGATACGCGAGGCATCGTTCTTCACCGGGCTGAGACAGAAAAGGAGGAAAACGAACTGAGTCGATAGGCACTCAGTTCTCGGGAAGCTCTAAATTGGACCTGTCGCTCGAGGACGTCTGGAAATGGTGGGGATCTAAATCAGACTTGAGAGATGTAAAGTAGGAATATCCGAGGGCATGCTCGAGCTTCGAAATCGAGCTAACACCGGCAGACACGTTCTCACTCCGTGTATGACCTGAGGAATCGGCGACCCAGGATTTCACGCTAAGCCGCGAGCAGAGTCGACCTCGCAACGAGTCGAAGGATCCGTCCGAAATCATCGCTGCCGACTTCAGGCTTCCAAGAATTTCGATTCGCATATCCAGCCTGTGCCTCCGGGAATCAATACATTCGCTGTCGCGGTAACTGATCATACTCACCTGCTTAGTCTCAGTTCTATCTCAATGGACAAAATTCGCCGAATTGTAGATAACCTGTGTTCTGGCTGCCCTGTGCTCCTCCGAAGTTGCCTGGTGATTTCGAACTTTCTTTGTTACTCAGAGCCAATCGCCGCTTTTGTCGTAGGTCCCCGAGTTGGCCACCAATCGTTTGTTGGAACCACCCTTCTCATGAACAAGGTTCCTTTCTCCATTGTTATGTCGCTCATCTATGAAGAGAGCTTCTCCAGTGTTGGGGTAGGAGGAGAGGAAAGGTTCGGCAGACCTTAAACAGCAGGGAAGCCTCGTGTGGATTTTTGTGGAATTCTTTCGTCGTCTACCGTACCCGCCAGGTCCTCCGCTCGAGAACTGGATCGATCCCCGCGGCACAGATGGCATCCTGGAATGAATAACTTTCTCTCCGAAGACATATGACCATTGCCTCTCGTTGTTCTGGCCATTTGTCCGCCTCACCGGGGTGAAGAGAACCGTCGTACGCCCAGCGCGCAATCACTAGTCGGAATCCGTCTTCCTCTAGTTTGTGTTACGCGATTCGCGTCGGCGGTGCGGAGCGGCTCGCGAATCCCTGAGACCCTTTCCGTCGTTCTCGATTTCGCCACTTCTCTGCAGGACACGCCCCGGCGGCGAGTCATTATTTCGGACCGGAGAATTCGTCGCGCGCAGAATGTCGCGAGTCTCGAAGAAAATGACGCCTTCCTGCGAGTCGCGTGAGTCCAGCGAGCGAGCGACCGGCGGGCCGGCTTATTCCGCGCAACATAAAAGCGAGGGAACGCACCTGGGGAATCCGAAAAATATTTGTTTGGCGTTGCAATTGTTGACAAAAAAAAAGAGATGCCTTCCCTGATCAAAGCGGCTTCCGACATGGACTTGTTCGACTGGCGGGTTATTTTCGGAAAGAGGCGCTCGCCTGTATGAACATCTCTCCCTCCGGCCGCGTGTCGAGCGTTCCAAGTGCTAGTGACAGCAGCCGGCGAGACCTTTGCTGGTGAGTGGAAGAGCGGAGAACGAGGGGAAGGATCTCGTGTTATTTCTTCGATAAATCTCCGAAGATTAGCGAGCGTCATAGCTCTAGAGCTTCATGGCCCGTCCCCGGCATCTACTGTGTACTGATGGTCGAGATAGGTGAATGAGGATGGGACTACCGTCCACGGCGGCGCTCGTTTTCTGCGAGCAATCAAGCGAGCGAGCGACCGGGCTGCTGCAAGGTGTATAACCGTAATAAACATCCCACAACGATCAAGCACATCGTCATAGTGGTCGCCGTCACCGCCAATCGAACATCTATTCTTGAAAGAGTGCTCTTCATACGAGCGAACGTCTATCTATCCATTCTCAAAGGTCCTCATCATGGACCTAGATATCCTCAAGGAGCTTCGGAATCATTCAAACACAGTGCTCGACTCGTGGCAAGGTCCCGGCTTGCCGGACCAGTCCGAGACAACTCCATCAGGAGCCTAAAATGAAGTTTATTTTCGAACGAAAGTGCCTTTCGACACGCTCCACGGTCTCTACCCTTGAATGGAAACATTGAACGCTGGGGATTAAGGGCACAGAGACTTTGACATAGAACGATTGTCAGCAAACCGAGACGAGCGCAAGTAGCAACCACAGACAATCCTTTCGCTTTGGAGTCCGCGGAACGTGCCGCTCTCCGACCCAGTGCTCTCAAGAGCTTCCGAATCGCAGCTGTTGTGAATTTCACGCCCTCGTGGCCGCTGCGAATAATCAAGCTATACGATGCTTCCATTTGGGTACATGGGTGGGTCTCCATACTTTGTGCCGACTCGATGTCTCAGAACTCGCAAGTTCTTGAGAATTTTTGTTCGCGGAGCCTTTTCTCGATATGCTTTGAATACATGATTCCTGTTTGTGGAGAACGAAGGGGGGTCCTCTTTCTTTCATCCTCTCACTTAGCTCGGGACCGAGGAGCGGCACGCCAACCTAGGACGACGGGACGACTAATACCTGGGACGTTTTTATTGGAATTCCGACGGCTGTTGCTATCTCCGGTGCCAACATTCGCGCTTACGTTTTTAGTGTGGGGTTTTCACAAGGCTTGATTTTCTCATCTTTCTCCCAGCCTCCGCCGTACCAACGCCGGACTGCCCTTGGAATTCTCTCGCTGTCCTGAGATTCCACAGCTATCGCCCACAAGACGCCTTGGGAATGACGCTGGTTTCACGCGCACATGTTTCTGGAATTCCGGTATCGAAGCTGCGCTCAGAGCAAGGGGAGTCTCATGATGTTTATTTCTCCGGAATACAACTCCGCCTGGAGGAGGGTCCCGGCGATATCTCATCCGAGCATGTGAAGCACCCACAGCTCTGAGGACTGAGTTTAAATGGAACTCCAGGTTCAAAGCATCTCAGGATCGTCGCTGACGTGCGTACCGATTACCATGCTCCCTGGGAGGAACAATCTAGTTCGAGAGGTATTTCAACGCTTCTCGGCAAAACAATCGGGGATGTACTGGGCATGAAGTCTCCGGGATTTCTTGATTTTCAGATCGAGTTTCGTGAATTCTCTCTCGGGCGAGCTTCCAAGAATGGAATCTCTAATTTAATTTGGAAACTTCGGCTTTCGGGAAGCTTCTGTCATCTTCGCTATCACTAGCTGAGAATATTCCCGTCGAACCTACACAGAAGTATCTGTGACCACCTTGGAAACAATGACTCGGTCGACTTGTAAAGTGTAGACGAACACTACAGAGCGACCTCCTCCGATGAGCCCCGTCTCAACGATCTCCTGTAAAAACAAGGAGAAACATCCGAAGAGGCCCGAGGACATCCTCACGAAGAGATTCACGACGAGGAGGATCCGTATGATGATTCTCCGAACCTGTCGTTTGATCAATTCGCGATACATGATCATTCGTTCCCGCTCCCGATGATCAAGCCTGCGACGGCAGAGCCTTGACGAAAAAATCATCCCATCCGGATCGGGACCCGATACGGGGATCCCATAGACTCCCATCAACTTATATTAGGCTCGTCTCATAGTCCAAGTCCCGGCGGACAGAGAATGAATGATTGGAAACGAAGGAGGGCATGTATGGCCGTATCAGAATCTATCGAGAGGGGAATGTTCCCTCCGAGAGAGTAAGTCAAAATAGCAGTCGATCACATTCTGTCAACAGGTCGGCTGGAAGATTCTTCGGAAATGTTCCTTGTATGTATTCTAGCATTCGTGTCTACTTTGCTCTCGTTCAGGAGGGAGAAGCCGAGAGTCTGTCTTATCCTCTCTTGTCCCCGCTGGCTCCGACCGCTGGAACCTTGTTTTCTGATTATGCGAGCCGATCCATGTGTGTGCATCAACGGATTGCGAACACAGCACCGATCTCGCCCTTCAGCCAATCGACAGGATTAGTGTGTTGTGGCGGGAAAAAACTTGGCCCTCAATGGCACTCAGGGTCGTTTGATTTCAATTACGGAGCACATTTTCCCGATGTTCCCACAACCACGATTTTTCTGACTGGAAGTCCGTCGGCAGCGTGCGAAATCTCGCCATCGAAGTCATGCTGATCAAGGACGACCCACGATCGAAATGTAGAGCGATCCGATGCCGGTCCTGTCAACAATAGAGAACGCATTAGTTTCGCGTAGAATAGCCGTTGAGAAAGTCGCTGGTGGTCTCTCTCACTTTCGTTTGCTCAACAAGCATGAGTACGGTTATTGAGCGGCGGCAGCGGTGGCGGAGTCGCGAGACGGGCTGCTGCTCCCTTGCTCGGAACTCATTTAGAGATGATGTTCGCGCACCAAGTTCAAGCTTGATATTCTTCAAACAGAGCGGACCAGCAGTCAAATATCTTTCACCCCGGAGACGACAAGACTGACAGAACGATATATGGAAAGACAGCCGGCGACCGACCGACCGACAACGGGCGGAGAGTCCGCCGGCCGACCACTCACCCAGACATATGGACAGACGGACGGAAGGACCGACAGATCGGCAGCCAGCTCGCTAGTTCGCGGACAGATACCAAAGAGGCCTTTCCTGTCGAGCCCGCAGCCTCTCCGCTCAGGAGGAACACCCAGCCAGCGGGCCCGCAGACAGGCAATGAGGCAGGCTGGTAAGCGACGGCGGGAAAAAATCTTCTCAGGTATAAAAATCACGAAGGAATATCACCCACACCCTGTACTCGCCAGCTCTGCTCTGAAGCGGGCCTGAAAGTTCAAGTAGTCGGGCTAGAGCTCGGAATCACTTTCCGTCGTCCACAGCAATAGATGAAGCTGTTCTCAGGCTGTCCTCCATTCCGACATGTAGCAATGTCTTCTGGAGACACGAAACATGAGCGACAATAGGATTTGTCCCCTGGCGAATATTTTGAGGAGACATCGCTCTTCCGAATGCGCCGTTTCGCCTGCGACGATCAGTCGACAGCGAGGAATGATTTTCCGGACGACTCCATGAGTGACCGAGCGACGATGAATCCGTGAACCTCTGTATCGATTACCCACTCAGTCTGCTACGCGAGCTGTCGGACCGCATAATTCTGCTGAGAAGATGACTCGTCAATCAAAAGTCCGCCCCTTCATCGAACGGTGGCTGCCAGTGAGACGGGAATCACGGTCAGTATCAAGCGAAGCGCTAGTGAAGTGTCAATCAGGTCCGCTTGTATCCTCACGCAGCTTGACTGATTGTTGCGCAGGCGAGCGAGGCTCATCGGGGAGACGAAAGAAGAGGCTACAATCTACCACACGATGATGAGCTAACGCAACCGTCGGAGAACACACCCGTTGGGGACCGTGAACTGACCATGCGTAGATCCAGGAAGAGACTCGGGAGTCTGTCTTCCGGTAAATATTTCCTTTGACGTGGCAGCCATCGATGTGGAGGAGCTGCGTTTCCTTAGGTTTTCTCTTCCAGTTCGTAATTTGTATACATGTGAGTCCCCTGTCGTCGAGAGGGGTGTCGTCGAGACGGAAATGCAGTGCGGAGAGGTCCCCGAGCCGCGACTCGGTCATGCGATGCTCGGGAAGACGGTCGACGACGACTTCGAGCGAGGAATATTTCGACGGGCGTGGTATTCCTAAAAAGGTACTAAGTGGAGAGGCTGGAGGACGACAAGGAGATTGAGGAGGAAAGTGGACTTAGCATGCAGAGTAATTGAAAAGTTCTTCCGTACTGCGGCGTTCTTCACTGCCTTCCTGCCGAGTCGGTTGGTTGGCTGGCTGGCTGGCCCACTGCCCAGTCGCACACCCTTCACGCTACGAACGAAATTAGTTTTCGTTCAAGTAGACTGCGGAAGACAGCTTCTCGCCTCTTCGTCGGAGGGACGGCGCGCCGCTCAGCTCGGAAAACGTCACGACTCTATGAAATCTCGAGACAGTCAGATTATGACGCATCAGGCGAATGCTCGGGTCATCAAGTCTTTCTCTCTCTCTCTCTCGTCGGTCTCGGGAGTGGGAGTCTCGAGGACGTGAATGCAATAGTTTTTATTCAAAGTTCCAAGATTAACAATCGGGGTGCTCGCTCCGCAGATCCCTCGAGACTCTTACGCTGCTGAGGGTTTTCTTTTACGAGCAACGGAAATAATGACGTATTCGGATAGCTGCTCGGTTTCGGCGGTGGGAGCGCAGTTTTCGCAATAATAGATTTACGTCTCGTGGGTCACACGAGCTCGATTCGATCTCTTCCTGAGCTCATGTCAGAGATTTTATTCCACCGAGAGAAATCTGGAAGAGGCTCGAAATTTCCAGAAAATAGGATGATGACGATCTCTCGAGAAGGCACTCGCAAGCATGGGTCGGTGTGGGAGGAGCGAGGATTCCGAGCAAAGGGTGAAAGTCTTCGAATCCCTCTGCTCGCAGATCATCCGAATCAGCCTGGCTGAGTGAGCCACGCACATCGAGACTTCCGCAGGTCCCATTCAGCAATGGGTCGAGTTCATTGATGGCAAGTTTCCACTTCATCTACTCAGAGGATTCGCGGAATCCAATCAGGCCGAGTGGGGAGAGGACGCAGTTTTTCCGAGAACCTACGAGCTGCCTCCCGTGTATTCGGTATGAGTCTCGATTTAGGTATTACATTTCATCAAAGGATCCCAGTTCTCCCGAGAGGCTTTTGTCGCTACGACTTCCATCACGGCTGACTTAGGAACGATCGGTGAGACCGTCTGATCGGACCAATGGAACGACTGAAAATCCGGCATCGCTGCGTTCCGAATTCCGACGTCTACGGTGCAGTTCCCATCGAGGCCGAAATCGCTAAGAATCGATGAAGTGATATTTCCAGTGCTGGGGTTCAGAGTCCAGCCACACAAAGGGTCTGTGGAGCGTTCCACAATAAGTTATAATCGATCATTTAATTTTCTGTTTTCGCGTTTCATTTCTCATTTGGCGGAGCCGAACGAGAGCGAATCCCACAAGCAGGAGGATGGGAGTGCTGTCGAAGAAGGAAAATTTTCGAACGCCCTTGTCGGGGGGAAGGGCCTAATCCTTCTGATGTCAGAGCACATCATCCCAAAAGCTCTAGAATTGCTGGAAAGTTGGATGATAGAGTCGGCGCATGCGAGCGATCGTGCGTGCTTGGCTGCGAGAGTGTAGAGTGTGATTCTTCCTCGGGGCCCAAGAGCGGAGAGGGTCGTAGTGTCCCTCTCCCGGCGGCCTCGATCTCTCCTCCGACCAACCCGGGTTCAGAGATGCTCTTCGCGCCACCGAAGAAAAACCACCAAAAGGCTGTCTGTTGGAAATTGTTCGACAATACGTTTTTTTTTTATATTGAAACGTCACATCAGTCATACGGGACTCAAATGCTTCGAGACAGTGGCCACTCAGTGATACTCTATTGGAATATGTGTCGGAATTAAGTTTTCCCCGGTTTCGCTTATTCACGAGTGCTCATCGGCGTCAACGTTGCCGCCGTCACCGGGCTCGCCGGAAGAGTCGGCGGTTACCTGTGTCGGAAGCGTCTCCGATCCTCTGATAGCCTCAGCGGATTGGGATCGGAGGAATTCCACCGATTCTCAAGAGGCTGTGTGGTGCGAAGCAACTCTCGTGAACTCTCACCGCATCTGCCCATTTGTCGAGTAGGGAATCAGCTTCGGTGTCGGGTCGTGCTCGGCCGTGAGACACTTTGCACAATCGTCTGTCAGTTTCGGTAGCCCAACGTGCTACTGTTGTCATCCTCGTTCACTTGCCCTGCGCATCGCTTCACCTTCTCCTTTCGTCGTTGTCGGTATCAACGTCGCGTCGCCAACGAGCCGCGCCGACTCGAGAGAGAAAGCATCGAGACTCGAAAGCCGCTTGTAGATCGGCCGCGACCGCCGCCGCTGCTGCTGCCGCCTAGAAATGTCCGAACGATGTCCGTGGCGATGGGAGAGCGCTATGAGCTGCGGAACGTAAATCGCGCGGACCTCAGGCCAACATCGACGTTGTCGCCGCTGATCCTACCGCTGGTGTTGTCGTTGCCGCCGGCGCCGAATTCAACAGCGTCACCTTGATGCAAACGGCAGCCAGGAAACGTTGAGACGAGCGAGCCAGCGGCGGACGAACGTCGAGTCGCTTCGCGATGTTGGTGCTCCGCGCGCTATTGTGCGTTCTCGTGGTCACGGTACCCGTGAGGGCGACGGGCAGGCTGAGCTCCAGGACGGTCACAACAAAGTACGGGGCCCTGAAAGGCTCGATCGTGAGCCTGGAAGGTGGTCTCCGTCACAGCCTGCAGCCGGTCGAAGTGTTCCTCGGGGTACCGTACGCCTCCTCACCCACGGGCGCGATGCGCTTCATGCCACCCGGAACGCCCACCCACTGGAAGGGTATCCGGATGGCTGATCGATACGCCCCTGTCTGTCCACAAAGTTTGCCCGACATTCGGAACGAGAGCGTCGCGCTGAAGAAAATGCCAGCCGGCCGCCTTGAGTACCTCCGAAGACTGCTTCCCTACCTTCAAAAGCAGAGCGAAGACTGTCTTTACCTTAACATCTACACGCCGGCTATCGGTAAGTTCCATATGCGTCGCGCAGATAAGTCAATTGTCGTCCTCTTTCTCCTTACGATCGTTGGATATTTCAATCGTCGAAGAGACTGAGGGAGTGAGAGGAGTTACTCCTAAGGAACGGTTCCCCCACCGAGGGGGTTTCGGACTCGAAAGCGTCTCGACTCCCCTCTCCTACTTCTCGGGTTCGACAAATATGGCGGCATACGCGGTGGCTAATTCATTTCCCCGTTCCCTGACGATGCTCTGAATTGCGCGGGGGAACTCGAGCCGCCTTCAACCGGCGAACTTCAGCGGGAGCTTGGGGTCCACCGAGCCAACCCGAACACTGGACTGAAGGGACCGAATTAGCTCCTGTCGAAACTTCCGATCCGTCAAGGCGGTGAAATGTTCTCTCTCGATCCGCCGACGATTAGCTCTCGATTTCGGAGCCCTGCTCGTTCAGTCACGTTCGTGATAATTTCTATACGGATCGTGTGGTCTCTATTCGATCTGCTCGAGCAGGTGTCGCCGCTCTGTCATGACTCCCGTTTCGCTATCATATCCTGGACATGATCTTCAATTTGTGAGGAGCAATGCGCTCCTGATTGGGCTCTGACACGGACGATTTCGAGAACTGCGGAAAAACTTCATTTATTCCGCACACATGTCCGTACCAATTATACGATCACGGGAGAACAGTCCGCCGTCTCCCCGACTCCTCCGCCTTCCCTACTCGTTGTTTTTAAACGAGGTCTGTGTCCTCAATCCAGGTAGTCCGCCTCAGCGCGTTTACTGCAATCCTTAATCGCCGAGGGCCGATCTTCTACCAGACGAGGAGAACGGGAACAAAGGGAGATGTGATGACCGCGGCCGCTGTGACGAGTGGGGAACTCGATTAGTTTTAAACGAATTTCGACCCAGCCAGCCACAATTGGATTGGGCGAGCCGTTCCGAGAATCGTCTGTCTGAAACCACCGCTAGAAACACGAGAGTCCACGTTATCGCCCTTGAGCCGTGAAGCTCGTCGCTCTCTTCCCCTCGTCGGCCCTCGCGTTCGTCCGTAATGTGTTACGTGCCGAACAAACTCGAACACCCACACCTATGAGCGAGGTGTGGTGGTCGTCGTCGTCGTCGTCGTCTACGTCGCTCAGGGAGGGAGGACGGGCTTTCCATCGACAATGGACTTTTTGAGCAGAGGGAGTTTCCTCCGTCGACTCGACTAGCCTTGGGCGATCAAGAACAGTAACCCATGCGGCTGAGGTTTTGTCGATGTAATTGAACACTGGCAATTTCTCGGAGGGCAAAAAGGATCCTTGGATGAAGGTCGCCCGAGAGAATTCCCGAGGCTGATATCCGCGACGCTCGACTTCCCTCTAGCCTCGTGGATAATAATTAGAGTGGGTAGGTTCCCTCATACGACGTCCCCTCCACGTGGCTTCCATCTCAGGCTTCGAGGGTAACAAACCCAATATGTATCCAGATGTCAAAACAAGTTCGGCCCGCTGTCAGCGAAATCGCTCAAGCTGTTCGGTCACACCTCATTTTGTGCTTCGCCAGTCTGCGCCATTCGCTCAATCTTGAAATATCCAAAAATAGAAGGGCTCTCCGCAGGGAAAATGAGGCACTTTTACTTTGGAGAAAACTGATTCGTCTCCCGCGTCACACGGAGAGGTGCAGTTTGCGGATTCGTCGCTCGAGCTTTGGGTCCGATCGTCCCGACCTTCCGCAGGGGGGGGGGGGTTTCGGCGACAGCTCACTACGAGACTCACGCTCATAATATCGTTGTCGGCGATCGATGGAATTCCGCGCAACACTGTTCATCGATTTCCCCCTCGACGTATCGAGTGGACCGTCCTCCGAGAGAACTCGTTGTTCCTCCGGGATGCTCGCGATAGATTCGAACGAGACGGACAAACAAACGAGCGAGCGGCGAGATACAAAACAAGACATCATCATCCTGCGCTAGGAGAAGAAAAACGATCTTCGCACTTGGAGATCACATGCAATCTTCATCAGGATAGCTCCGGCGGTGGCCGACGAAGAAAACGGACGAATGAACACACGAAAGATAAACATGCGCATATCTGGCCGTTTGCTTTGTTGGTCGTCGGCAAGTTCGTCTTGAATGCCTTACAGCCGAGCGAGCAAGCGAGCGGGCAGAAACGAATGACTCGCGAGCTACATTCAGAATACGAACGCTGAGGCCCGATGGCGGTTCGTGACCTTTCTACAATGCAACACCGGATCCTGGACCCTGGTTCGGGAGCGGTCTCCTCTACTCTTCCAGAGAAGAAGTAAACGGGCTCCTTGTCACTCCAGGCCAACAGCTAGTTCGATGCTGTACAGAGTCACTCCGACAATCCCTATTAGCCGGTACAAGACCTGGTGACTTAGCACCTATTATTATACAGCTTCGCGGCACCGGAGCAGCAGTGCGTTACACCGTTGCAAAGCTTCTTGTTCTCGCCTGTTCTCGAGGTCTCGGATCGGGCGGGTTGCCTTGAGGCAAGCCTGGGAGCGGACATTCCACTTACAGAACAATCTCTCTCTGGAACGAGGGAGCTTGAAAAACTACGACAGCCTGTTCCATCGCTCTGCATCAGGACAGACACTGGTCTTGTCGTCGGTGCTGCTGCTGCTGCTCTTCCTCTTCGATGTGGATTCATGCGGTCCCTGGAGTGGGGGGGGGGGGGAGGTTAGCTCTTCGGATTCCATGTTTGCGACATTCCGCTACGGTAGCGGGGAATGCGATCGAATCTCTGCTCGCTCGGGTTATTAATTGGGCAAACTACGCGGGATGAAGCGATGAATTCCCCCGGCCCGGGTCAATGTTCAGAAATGTCTTTCACAGGCGTTCGAGGACGGAGCGAACATCGAACAATTGTGCTCGGATCCTCGACCGATTTTTATGAGCTCCCCACTCTCTGCGGATCCCGCGATGGCGCTGTCGATTTCGAGTTATTTTCCTATCGGAGGGCGCTAGCTCTGCGACGCTGAATACAGTAATTATTCTGATGGACAGGCACCCTCAAACGTCGACTTCAGCACTCTCCGAGTTCTCGCTCTCATGAGTCCGCGGAGTCGTGCGATTTTTCTTCAACTTGAGAAGTAGAGCTCCTCCCCGGAACTCGAACACGCTAGCTCACGGGGATGCGATTATAAATGGAATTTGAGTCGGCACTCGAAGGTGCCCGCCTTCTAGAGTGGAAACGGTATGTAGAACTCGAGAGAACTTGCGAGGATTTCCGAGAATTCTTCGCGCCCGATGATAGAGGCGGAAGCGAAATAACCCGTTCATGCATGTTTGCCTTATTGACCCTCTCCGATTCGGGGTCATGTCATGAATCTGGGCCGGAACCTCCATCGGCCGATGAGTGACTTCAGGAAAAAGAGGCCAGAAAAGAATTGATCAATCGATACCCGCTCCCGCGGCTCTCTCGATGCAAAGGTCCATCCGCCCCCTTTATACACCTCCGGGGCCCTTAAGAGCTCTAGTTCTCTGGAATAATAATCACCGTCAAGAGAGCAGGCGGGCCCGGAATACGTATCGAGCCGAATCGGAACGAATGAAGCCATCAGTTCAGGCTCGTGAGCTTGAACGATCAGCCCTTCATTCGAGTTGGCTTTCTCCGGGCATTGAAACGGAGCCCGCGATCGACATGAGACGATCGGTTCCTCGAGCGAGGTCCCAACGACTCGAGAAGCGACGAGCAATCGGAGCGGCAACATGAAGAGCAGCATCCTCTCTAGTAGAGCATCTTTATCCCTGGTTGGAGGTTCGGTTTTTATTTTCAGCATCCCGCTGAACATTTTTGGCAACATATCGCGTGTCAACGAATGTGGCACACGGACGCACAAGCCGGGATGAGCGACGCACTCGACTTTGTTGTTCTCGGCTTCTCTCCGGATACGTCCTTGGCAGTGCCTGGCACCCGGAGGGACAGGCGAATCCACGTTTAGAATACGACGACGACGACAACAACAACAGCGACGACCGGACGGACGGGCGAGCAGGCACGCGGGTCGGGAAAGAAGAAGAGAAGGCTTTAGTGTCACGCTCCGATGAGCCACCGCTACCGACGTAGGCGGCAGCGTCTCCCGAAAAACACCGGGGCTCTGATCCTCGTCCGGCACGAGCCTAAGGTTCTTCTTCGACGTTCTGAGTTTCTTGCCGGAGATGCAATCTCCATTTCCGAGCCCTTTTTTTATTTTTCCCGTAAGATCCCGTCTGTCGGCTCTACCCTCTCCCATTTCTCCTTCGAGAGGTTCCGGCGGTGGACTCGTCTGGGGTTGGAATGTTGCCGGAATCGGGTTGATTCCTCTCGTGTTTTCTTCCGCGAACAATAGGTGGCCGTGTTGTTTCGCGTGGATTGAAAGCGCGCGCCCACAAAATAGCGCCGAGTTAGGGCGAGAACGAGATCTGTATCTCGTGAAACGTCAAAACACTCGCTGCCGCCTGAAAAATGTTCTCGCGTGTTATGCCGTGATACGATCTTTCGGCTACGGTGCGCCGCTGGTCGTGCACATGGATTTGATATATTCATGATGGATATAGTGGCGTGGCGTTTATTCTTCACTCATCCTCCGTGAGCCATTACTTGCTCGCAGGCTTGCGCTGGAGTTCCAAGGTCACAATTCTCGCTCGAGGAACTGAAAAACATCGAAAACTAGTTGCGGCCGATAGCAGGTACGCCGACTCCGCCGAAGACGGCTCGACGAGTTGTTCTCGAACCTCCTCCGACTTCATTCGCCGCGCTATTTTCATTCCTCATCACTCGTCCCGAAAATCGTCGGGACCATCGGGGCATTACGATCTCCAGCTGGAGTACTTTCTGAGTAGGAGCTCGATTCGTTCCCTTGCCAAGAACACAATCCCGATGAGATTATGCAAAGAGGAGGGAACAAGCTCGATTACGCAACATACGCATTTTCGAGGGAGGCTGTTGACGGCTGGTTTCGAAAGCATCCACTAGAATTCTGAATTTCCTCCTCCATTCGATAGACGCGAGCTTTCCGCCCGTCTGGGTAAAACCAAAGGCGTTCGATCCCGATGTGCAGTTTTTGTTCACTGCCTACAACCATCGGAGCTCAGCGTTCCTGATGGAAACAAGACGAGCCTAGCGAAGGATCAGGGGAAACCACCGAAATGGATTGATGACCTATGATTCCATCTGTTTTTCTGCGATACGACGGAGTTTATCTGCCATCACCGGGAAAACACTCCTGACGGTTCCCAGCTACAATCAATATCGAAGTGGACTAACCAATTTATTTTTTCTTCTCGATTTCAGTCGGTCGCGAGCCGATTCGGCTACCTGTCATGGTTTTCATACACGGCGAATCGTACGAATGGAACTCCGGGAATCCGTACGACGGCAGCATACTCGCCAGCCATGGGAACGTCGTCGTTATTACCCTAAACTACCGATTGGGAATTTTCGGTGAGCTTTTTCACGGAAGATTCTTCCTTCAAGCGGCAGTCTAGAGTGGAATGCGCCTACATTGAGACGTCACTCGTTGTTGCTCCCTCCGGAGCAATAAGAATATTCCGGCCGCTCTGTTCGTGCATCGCGAGAGACCCTCTCCCGTGTTGCAAACTCTCTCGTGTCCCGCCGTCCGCAAGGCTCCATCGACGGATCGCAGTTGTTAGCGAGTGGGCAGCCGCCGAGGAACCGACAGCTGCGGCTAACGTCGGCGTGCCGTCGAAAATCCTATGGCCTATGGTCGCGAAAGCTTTCCGGAGGATAGACAGCGTAGATTCAGAATTATGAATATTTAGACATGGAGTGAGACGCACAGCTGTCCCAGTTCTGTGGCCGTCCACGTTGGACGCCGGAGCAGAGTTCCGAGCTGATATCGGTTCCCATTCATGCAGGATTCCTTCCTCCGATGGAGAACGGCCGGGGAGGGAACAACGGTCTCCTCGACGTCGTTGCAGCTTTGCATTGGGTCCAGGGAAATGTTGCAGAGTTCGGAGGAGATGCGAGGAATGTCACGGTTTTCGGCCATGGACACGGAGCCGCCCTAGTGAATCTGTTAATGCTCACCCCTATGGCGAGAGGTGAGAGCTCCGAGCACGACGGAAGCGACAACGCGTCGCTCATAGAATACCGTATTTTCGATGCAATGGAACTGAAGACAGGTATCCTGATGTCTCTCGAATTTAGGGCTGTTTCAACGGGGTATGATGATGTCCGGATCCGCGCTTAGTCCCTGGGCCATAGCGAGGGATTCGGTGAAGTACACTCGACGTGTCGCCAAGGAACTCGACTGTCCTGTCGAAGACAACCGGGCGCTTATCGAGTGCCTGAAGAATCGGTGAGTGAACGGAGACCTTGAACCTCGTTTGCGATACGTGCGGGCTCCTTGATTAAATCGTTACGTTTCGTGACTTAGGGCTGTGACGGATATTCTGCGAATCGACCTCTCACCGCCGGATCATCTGTCGGCGTTTGGACCCGTAGTCGACGGCATCGTCATACCGAAGGAACCTTCACTCCTGATGGAAGACCACGGGGCGTCTTTCTACAAAAACTACGAAATGCTCGCAGGCGTTGCAAGAGTGGAGGTGAGCTCGATGTACTTGCCGAGATGGTCTGCGGAAGAGCAAAAAAAAGCAAGGACGCTCTCGTGGACGGATGCAAACTTTGATACAAAATTCACCGGAATGTGCCTATTCGCCCCGCTACGGTCGAGGACTCCAGAGCTGAGGGTGCGTCCAGGCTTGAGGTCGAATGCGTTGAGTTTATGATGACGCTCCTCGGGTTCCTGCGGAGAACTATCCCGTCGGACTGGCGAATGGTCTCGTTCGTTCCGACGCGACGGGCCACTACGAATTCCCGCATTTCGATTCGGTTCTGCGCGCGGTCACTCTAAAATGTACCTACCCGATGAGCACCTCGTTTATCGATGAGGCTCGACTACGTTAGCGAATCGACGAACGAGGCAGGCACGGACCCCAAGTCCGGAGATGAGGGAACTACTGTGTGCAGGAGCCGTCGGGAGAATGATTCACTTCGCAAATCGCATCCACTCCCCGGGCGGAGCATTTATCTGGCGCTGAGATTGTGGTTCCAATACGGTCGGGCAGCGCCACGTCGTGTACCGAATCTCTGACGGATGCTCTCCCGTTGTAGGCCTACTTCTTCCTGGCGGCTGCTGAAGAGAAATACGGAATCGAGATCGACCGACGGGACCGCGTCTTGCGGACCCTCATCCGAAACCTCTACACTTTCCATCAACAAGAAATTCTGCTGACCGTGATCAACGAATACACCGACTGGACAAGAGCGTATCAGCATCCTCTGAGCGTTCTTGATGGTGAGCGCTAACTCCATACATGAGCACGATGTCATCCGTTCCATCCGATCCGCGGAGAGCTTTTGCCGCCGCGAAAGAAAGCGAGACATTGAGCCAGATCGAAAACTCACGTATGATCCCTCTCCGGTCGTGACAGGCACCGCGGAAGCTATCGGCGACGTCCTGGTTGTGGCTCCGCTTGTGAAGGCGGCGAATCTACACGCGAAGCTTTCTAAAAACACGTATTTCTACGTGTTCGGATATCAGACCGAATACGGCGATTATCCTAATCGAGTCGGCTGCATCCACGGCGAAGAGTTAGCTTATGTTTTTGGGGCGCCTCTGGTATCTCATTTGGGGCACTTTGCGAGAAACTTCAGCAAATCCGAGCAGGCGTTCGCCGAAGCTATTATGAGCTATTGGACAAACTTCGCGAGATTCGGGTGAGTGCTGCTGCCGTTCCGGGTGAAGTTTGTTCGATCGTAATCATGGGGCCGACGTCGGGATGTTTGTGAGCGGCCGGTCCGACGGTATGCGGGCGAGGCTCTGACGCAACTTTTTCCCTCTTCATGCAGAGATCCTAGCAATTCGATGCATGAGGCGAGTCTCAATGAGGCGCAGCCAACTCCCACTTCGGACCAGAGGAAAGGTCGCTTCGAGAGGACGGTATGGCCCCCGTACGACCTGGCGCACCAGAAGTACATGCACCTGGGCATGAAACCCAAGGTAAAGGATCACTATCATGCGCACAGGCTATCGTTATGGACGCATCTCATCCCCCAGCTACACAGGTGGGTCGATTGCTTCCATCCTGACGTTGATCGAGGAGGCGTGGTGAGGGGAGAAAAAAATCCCCGACGCTCTGTGACGGTCGAAAGTTCCGAGTGCTTGGCAAACTGAATCCTGCTTCGATACAGACCTGGTGGGACCGAAGTGGGTCCGTTGCATCATTTACTAGAGGACCACGACAATCCGCTGAGCTACGATGGACGCGTCGTCGTCGACCCACGAGTTATCGACGCGCCAGCTTCGGCGTCCACCCCATCCACGACGGATATCCTCCACCATAATTCGAGCGACAAACGAGTAAGTGTCTCCACGTGGACATGCACGGGCTTCTGTCGCCTCCCCCTTCCCCTGACCCCTCTGCATCGTCGCGTCGGCGCGCCTGACGGAGCGTGAGACTGAGCTATCGAATTCCTTCCGCAGGGTGACGAAGGAGGAGGCTCGGTCGCGGCTTCCGTTCCGGAAAATGCCAGTGCGGTGAATGGCTCCGGCCAACTAATTCCACCAAGCAATTACGACTCGATGTTGCTCCAATACGGCGGCTATTCAACAGCCCTCAGCGTCACCATTGCCGTCGGCTGTTCATTACTTATTTTGAACGTGCTTATTTTCGCCGGTGTCTACTACCAGAGAGACAAAACGAAGCTCGAAGCCAAGCTGCACAAGCGAAAGGCAGGTGGTGTGTGTTTTAGCAGGACTAGAGCAGGCCTTATTAATCTAGCCGAGCGTGTCTGCGTGAGTGCGTGCCGGCGTGCCTTCTCGTGAGAGTGTATCCGCTGGAAGTCTTAAGTGCTCTCCAGACCCCAGGCCGAAGGCCGAGCGGCTAGCCGCTCGGTCTCTTTCAAATCCTCTCAGCCCTTCCGCCACAGCACATATCCGCGCCTCTAGTTCAGTCAAGATAACCATTAGCACGGGAACAGTCACTCGGCAGAGCTTCATTTGTTCGGAGAGAAAGAGGTGGAAACGAAGCGGCAAGAACACTTTGTTTCCTCTCTGTTTGTTAGCTGGCTCAACGCAGGTGTTGACGGCCGAGCGCTGGCGGCAGGAACGCACTAGCGATGTGAATGGCTGATATTTGTTCTTGTTCGTAGGCGGCGAAGCAAGCCAGGAAACAGGAGAGTGGCATGAGGTCCGCCGCAAGCGGGTGCAGTTTGACCTCCGCGAGCAACTGTAGTCTCAGCAAGGAGCAACAAGAGATGATGGCCACGGCTCAGGCACTTCGGAATCCTCCGCCCACACCACCCGATCATGAGCCAGTCGTTCAACAAGTGCACACGGCAACTATAAATCCGCACCACGCGCACATCAGCAATCCACACCATCACGTCGCCGTGAAGCCTCTACCGCCGCAGGTTCGTTCCGCATTCGAGATCGAGCCGAAAACAGCGCAGAGGAGAAAAAAACTCTCGAGATCAAGCAGAATGGCGTAAGCGACGTCGAT
This sequence comes from Galendromus occidentalis, assembly GCF_000255335.2. NCBI lineage: Eukaryota > Metazoa > Arthropoda > Arachnida > Mesostigmata > Phytoseiidae > Galendromus > Galendromus occidentalis. The sequence goes on along the minus strand of NW_003805074.1, from coordinate 424,007 downwards.
TCGCTGGCGGAGTTCCATTCGCAAGCGAGCCTCCATAATCAAGAGTTTGTATGGCCTGGAAACAGGTGGCGTTTTTCCAGGTGCCTAACTCCCAGCAAACGGTGTTCCGAGATCCCGGCTGTCAGACGGGGAATTCGCAGCCCGACGTCATGAGCCTTTCGAACTCGGCTGGACAGCCGATGCAGACTCTGCCACGTCAAACAAAACTCCCTTTCGATGAACACAACATGTTAGTGTTGTTTTTGGAATATTTCGCGCATAATGAGCTGATTGCCCGCGTCCATGAGCTCGCCTCTCCGAATTTCGTTATGATCGTTTTTTTCCTTTGCTCTCCTCTCGAGGGTTCAATTTTCCGGAGAAATGGGGCTCTGATCCGCTCTCGCTCATTTGAAATCAGCTTCTGCGAGGCTGGGAACAGAGCCCACTGTGGGGAATCTCGAGCGCAAGTATTGCGGCTTGAGGTTAACAAAAACGTGCGTTATTACAGAGGTACGCTTCCACGACTCTCTCGACCCCAGTCCACGGTCGACCCTCATCAAAATTCTCATCACATGATGACAATGGCTCCAAACGTCATTTTCACGCTGCCACAAAATCCACAGAAGGCCGAAACCGACTTAGACATCATAACGAATCTCAACCACTCGCAGCATTAGTTTTCGAGTTGCTTCTGTACCTTTTCTGTACAATGACCACCAATGCGAGACATGAAGAACAACCTCCCGAGCAATACAACACCCATTCGATTCAGGAATTCAATACAATTTTTGAGACATATTCGATCAATCCGACGGCGGCGGCGCCGAAATCTTATGGAAAGATGTTGATTCTCCGTCTCGTTTGCGAGCGAATGGAATGCTGTGTATATATTGTATAAAACACGGAGGAATAATGAGTGAATCCTGGGCGGGATCCCCGCAGAGAAGTCCGCCTGAGGTAACCTGAAAAGGTCCTTTGGGGCTCCTTTTCATGTCGTCCTGACCAATGGCCCGCCCGCCCAATTCTCGGTCTTTGGGGGAATTTTGGTTCCAACCACGAGCAGCGAACTGTGAAGGCTCTGACAGCCCCTTATTACAATGCAACGCTCCAATGAACAGAAGAAAGGCTCAATAGTTTGTTAGAGAAGCAGGGAGAGAGGAGGCGAGAGTTCGAAGGTTCAAGCAACAGTTGACAACCGTCTCCGAGGCGCAAGGAATAACCTGCTAATCTACCCCGCGCTCACGACATCGTGGCGTGCCGCGTCTAATTATTTCGATGCGCCCGGTCGCCATTTTCTGAGTGATTGTGGGCTGTGACATGAGTACGGCGAAGCTGGTTTCTACGTGTAAATACGTGTTGACTGAATATATGTAAAAAATATTAAGAATAAATAAATTTTTTTCAAGATCGATTTTTGTGTACGTCAGTGTTCCCCTCACCTTTCGTCCACCTCATGCTTCCTGCTCTGCCGCCCAATTGGTCTCGTGCCGCCACCAACCAAGGTCCGAAATACGAAATTTAGGACAGGTTCCAGCGGGACGCTGATGTTCGATGAAGGTACGAGATGACGGCATGCAATCAATGGTCCCGAGATGAGATATATCCTCCATTACTGAATGTCGTGTTCGCCTCTCTCCGGGCTGGAGGCGGAGCAGACAGGAGTTCGTCAGGGAAATGAATCGGAAAGGTAAAGGCAATCGCTCGGTACGAAGACAAGTCACGCACCGGTTTCAATGTTGCAGCAGCTGCTGCTCCAGTTTGAAAGAACTGATTGCTGCTCCGGAGCGAATGCTACGGGTCCTGCCCACAGCGGTCCTTCTGCAGTGTGTAAACATTTGACTTTCTTGAATGAGGAACTTGTCTCGAATGCCCTAGCGTCCTCTCAGCCTTTGGATTTCTCCTCTTCCAGCGCTGGCGTGGTTCGTTTTGTCGAACGACACATGATACGAGGCAGCTGATCGCAAGACCGTGACCGATACCTTCCGCAATTCCTTCCAAACCAGACCTGAATAACAAACACATAGAGTCTTCGTCGTCTCACGATCATCCCGGATAGTTTGTCGAGTCCGGTCCCTCCCAAGAGTCTGATGAGAAGCCAAATCGAGGCTGGCGAATTGAGGAGCTGGTCCCCAAGAACGTTGAGGGGCGAATAACCAGCTGGGGGAGGAGCTCAATGGGAGGGAAACGAGCAAAGAGCGAGTGACTTCTATCCGCGTAATATATATGGTATGACGGCGCGGTCGGCAGCGGCGGGGAGCCGACGTCGTTTTTGTTCGCTTGACCGAATGCAGTTCACTCACTCAGAGCTTATGAACAGAATAATGTCTGCCTGCTTCTAATGTCCAATTATGAGAGTGGTTAGCCAAGATCGTTCACGGAAGAGCAGCGGAGAGAATAACTTCTGTCCCCTCTTAACGTAAGCAGCGCAGGGAAGCTTCCAAGCTGAGTGTTTCCCATTTCAATTTGAGGCAGGCCACCTTCAAACAACCCACGGTTCCTATTAGGGTCTATACGAGAGGAATTATCAGAATAATTCATGAGCGGCGACCGATGGAATCGCAGACAAATGAGCAATGTGAGCTCTTGAAGCGAGCGCGCTAATTGCACCGCCATAAATGTGTTTACCGCATAATGAGGGAGCGATATCTGGCTGTATCCGATCTCCTCGATCGAGAGCCGGCCCGACGACTGCTCCTAATATCGCCGAAAAGGAATAGCTGATAAGATGCTCGGAGAAGTCTCTGATCTGATAATGCAGACAATTTACGCTTGATAGAAGACCCGTCGTCACTCGACTGTCCAAGACTGCCTACAGCGTCTCACGAGCAGCACCGACGATTCTTCGCCGTGAGCAAGGGTTAGTTGTCGCTGCTCCATGGTGGAATGTCCAAGCACTCAGGCTTTCGCCAAAATGCCCCGAGGCAGCAAACTGGCTGTGGCTGGGACGTCTGGACGCACGGACCGTCGAGCTGACGTGTGGACAAACGGTCGAGACCAGCAAGGTTCTAGGCTCTTTGCGACTAGCTAGCCGAGCATCGACACGGTCGGCAACAGTGCGCTTGTGCGGCACAGCGGATCTTGAGGAAACGGACCCCGATTTCTCCGTCGCCAATGGCGGATATCTCTCCTGATTCGATGTGTTCCCTCTCGAGCAGCTCTTCGGGGAGCAGCGGGAGTGCTCATGGTGACCATGTCGACAACGCGGCTCAGTCCAGCTGTTACCAAAAGTGACCAATTCTCGCTTAGGAGAAGGCGCGGAATGTTCTTGAACATGCTCCAGATAATCCGTCCAACATCGATTCTTCTCCCTTTCGTCGGCTCTACGAAGAGCTCGATGCCAGCACATTTCCTCCCCGAGAACGTTGATGTATGCAAAACAGGGCTCTCTCGCGATTTTCATGAAATACAGAGAAACGTTTGAGTCTTCTTTCGGCAGCGCTGCTTCCGCTTGGACCCCGCTCTGCGCGAAAGCACAGAGAGTCCTTATTGATCGCAGAACGACTCTAATCATCTTTATAGGCAGTTAAAGTTGATCCACCGTCCAGCTTCGCGTACAAGAGAAGCCAATGTGCGAGGATCGCCTTCGCACGCGACGAGCTCCCCTTCTTCTGCGAATTCGTCGACCCGTCCACCCTCTGGGCCGCTCGATCACTTGGCTCCTTTCGCAGGTTCGCCTTTTGCTCACGTAGCAAAGATGTGGGATGACTGCGACGGTATCTAGTCCATAAAACGCCAGAGCTCATAGAATATTTTGGTGGTGCTCTCTCCGTCGTTATCGGCACTAACGGTTGGAATAAAGGCACCCAGAACGGTCCGCTATGAAAAGCTTCCGACATGGCGTCGCCATAATGGCTGTAAACGTTGCCGCTCTCAGTGCGTTGACGAGTAAAAAGACGACAACGGTACATACGCGGGTCGCCCTATGGAGCAGATAACTGTCAGGTAGGTTTATCTCGCTCTGCCCGCTCTCTAGTCGCTACAGCATAGCCTGTACCTCGGCTTATGGGAAAAAAATCCGTTTCTACGACATGGCAAGCTATTCTATACATCGGAGGACTGGCATAGACTACGCGGGATAGAGGGAGAATCCGAAAGCAGTGCCTGGAGGGAGAAACAATCCTTCTGAGTCGTGGAAATAGGCGCTTCGATCGAATCGAGCCTCAGACTTGTGTTGTTTCCTAACGGGAGAATGGATTTCCTGAGCATACTTGTTCATCACCACCGGCTGGTAGTCTCGCCGTCGAATATCGACACGCCGATTTAGTTATTCTCGAATTCGATCCATTGCGTAGACGCATAACATCAGACTCGCCGAACTGAACGCCGATCCTCTCTAACGATGGGCTTTTTGAGGCTGACGTCGGTTCGTAATCGAAGGGAATAATCCCGCCTGCAGTATATCCATTTGTTTCCCCTTTCACCGGAAGGGATTACGCGTGACTTGCCTTCACGGCGAAATTACAAGCTCCACTGCCGAAGAGCCTCAAGCGATCTTTAAATCACTCTTACCGGTGGAAACTTGAGTGAAGTTCCGTGCAGAAACCTGATACACCGCTCTCTAGATTGGATAACCAACCTCCGAGCAGACTTCGCGTCGTTAGGGAGGCTGAACGTCACTTCAAATTAATGAGGAGGAGCTGAAGCGAAGGTGTTGTCGTCGCGAATGCACTAGCTTATGGAAATTCTAATGACAGTGCGTCGGGTAAGTTTTCTGTTCCCGTTAAGCGCTCGCACGCTCGGCAGCACAGCCGTTGGGTCGGCTGTTCACGTAACCGGCAGCATTAGGCCACTTCCGAGATCACATGTGCGTGGCGCTCTTGTACAAGGACAGCGTGTTAACGAGAACGATATATAGCCGAGCTCTTCTCGGATCGAGAGATCCGATGGTACCTATTACAAGAATGCATACACAAAATCGTGGTGTTAGCAAAACGAACTCAACACCCCGACAACTGACGGTGAATAAAACACGCTCGGATTTTTCTGCTGCTTTCCTGACTGCCGGATAATTCGTCAAGATCCGACCCGCTGACCGAGAACCCGCGGAGAACATGTTCAAAAAACTCGATGCAGCGAACATTGCCAGCGCTTCTTCTCGATCTATTCGCGACGCATTGTAGCTCGGGGACACGTGAGCTCACAGCGTACTTACGTCGGTCGTTTGTGTGTCTGCCAGCCAGCCACGACACAGGTCGGGAGTCTTAATTAAAAGAGGCTGCTGTTCCCGCTCCTATACCTTTATGTCGGTCGGGAGCTACGACGTCGAGCTCTTCCAGAACAACTCATGGCGGAAAAATTAATTCAGAGAAGCAGGCTTCCTATAACGCTTGGACTGAGATGGAAAACGACCCTTCGCGCAACTCCCAGGTAGTTTTCAATCTTGACGAAAGGTTTAACCAGCTTCGATCCTCAACTACCTAAGGGCAGAGGCATCGTTGGTGTAGATGGACGTCTCCTCTGTTTATCCCATCCACACGGCGCGTCGTCGATTAAATCAAAAAGGTAATATCCGCAACCATTCGACGATTCCGATGATCCGCGGGGTGGATCTCCGAAATTCTAAGTGATCACGAAGAAGAAACCTTCCCTTCTCTCGTTTCCTCGACTGTTCGCCACGTTGCCAGAATCGAAGCATTCCGAGTCCCACCCGGACGAAGGAGCTGCGAAAGAAGAATCCGGGAGAGTGGGTAGTCAGAAATGCTTCTTGCCCGATGAGTACAGTCGTTGGGCCTTTAAAGTCCGTTCCCTATCACTGAAGTGCTTCTGTCCGGAGTGGAGTGCAGGCTAGCGCCTAAAGAATCCCTGTGCTCTGCATAGACTTCTCCCCTTCCAGCCAGCATCTCGCATTGTAAGATTTTCCGACTGACGGGATTGGCTGCATCATGAAGGGCTCCGGTGAGAACATCGATGCGCGAGCTGTCTGAGCGGGAATTTTCGGAGCCGACCGTCAGACTTTCGAGTACCCACTGGTCTGATCCACGATTCCCTTTCGTTGGAGTCCTCTATTTGTGCCGGGCCTCGGTTACTGAGATCCTCGAGTCCTCGACTCGAGAGGATGTTTGACTGAGTTCGTTTCCACCCGTTCCGTATGTCCAATTCAAAGTGAACGTCTTCTCAAGAAGTTCCTCGAAGTCGGCCCCGGATTCTCGAGTTAGACAAGAGGTTCCCCTCGGAGCGGAGGTGGACTGCGCCAGCGTCAACTACCCTTCCATTGCCGTCGTTTTCTCCCCTTCAACGCCTTCACTGCAGTCGCCCCATCGGGGAATAACGTCTTCTTCCCTGCGGGGTCGAGGGACTCTTTCAGTAATCAACTTATTTGGCGGGACTGCTCGGCTCCCCGTCCATTCTTCCGCCAGCGGTCTCCGGCAGAATCCATAGCGCTCCTCGCGGCCGAGTACAGTACCGCGTACGGAAATTCAGGTACCTCTGACCGCCCGCGGAGTTTCTTCGGAAGATGCCATTGCATTCTATCCTCTGCTTCGAGACGCCGCTGTACCGACCGGCCGAAACGTACGTAGATTGTTTACCTTGATGATGTACTGCTAACACGACTCAAAATCCGATAGAACCTTCATCGGACGATCATGCTATCGCACGCCTCAGGTGGTGCGGGCGGGGGAAGGACTTGGTGAAAGACTCGTCCGGACCTGAAGATAGCGAGGATCCCGAGGCTGAGGAGCAGGGCAACAGTTATTAATGGGGGAGACGATGCTCCTCCAAACAGTCATCATATCAGAAGACACGAGCGAGAAACGAGCAAGCAAAACATGTCTCTTCTCCTTGCCATCTCTTCCTAGCCGCCGGGTCTATCAGAGTAGATGACAGACTCGCTTCACCCTGCGTCTCTCATTTTTCCCTGGGCCCCATTGCCAGACCCGAGCATCCACAAACGCTCCTCCGATTCCGACAGATAGACTGGAATGATCAGTCGGACGCTTGTCTGGCCCGACACGCAGACTCGATCGACCGTCTGATCGCTTTGATCGAGACAAGGGCAGAGACAAGGCCAAGTTTTTGTGAGAAACATTCCTTCTTGTGTTCATCGTCACAGAGGCGGGGAGCTCGCGACACGGAGTGCCCCTATCCTCACGAGCAGTAACAGCGGAACATGTGACAGGAGCCGAGAACAAGCAGTAAGTCAGACGGACAGATAGGCAGACGAGCAAGAGTGCGTCGGCGGAATGCTGGTACCGTAAAGAGGTCACGAGCTGCATTCACGCCGAGCTCTACTCTTCTTCGTGTCTGCAGCGCACAGGTCTTCTTTGTCGGATGTTGGTGTTCTGAGCGTGCTAGCAAGCAAGCAAGCCAGTCGGTCGGCCACAGCGAGACGGACGGGTATCGTGGGAGATTGATGATTTTCGAGCCCGAGGATCCTCTAGTTCTCCAGCAGGCTTCTGGTCGGGCAAAAAGTCTTCCAGCGGTGCCCTGGCGCCATCTAGGATGGCCTTGTCGTCGGTGCCTTTGTGCGGTCATTCAAACGAGTCCTGGATGGACTGACGACATCATGTCATCAAGAGTCGGTGCGGGGCTGACATTACTTCCTGAACAAGGAACAGTGGCCGAGCCTTCAGATGCGCCTGAAAATTTCGTAGCTTCATTCGACGTTCTTGACGGTCAATACGACAAAACTCATAGCCGGGAGAAGTCGTCGTTCCAGTCGTTTCCCAATCTCAGTTTCGGAATAGAATCGGCTCACGCTCCCTGGTGAAGAGAAAAGTTCCAGACCGGAATATTTTCCGCTGAGCTCGCCAGACAAGTCCGCCTGCGTGAGTAGGTCTCGCCTGACGTGTTAGACTGAGGCTGCCTGCGAAGTTCACTCGCCAAGGATCGAGCCGCAGTAGGATGCGTGAAAGTTTTGCCCGTGCTCAGCAAAGGAGGTGACTGAAGTCCTGAATTACATATTTAGCGGATCTATACATATACCAAAGCATATTAAGGTGAATCTGAGCTCTCCAAATCATCCACCGTGGGTCACCACCTCCTGTTGCCAAGGGCTTGGGCTCTCATGCATTCTCCAAGATTGCCTATTGGTGGTACGCCAGCCCGCGAATGAAAGTTCTTGACTACACGATAAGTAACACGACTCTTCCTACGCAGCGAGGTAGATGATCCTCTTCCAGTCGCATCAAGAGAGTGGATCCTCGAACGCTGCCACGGCTACTGGGAGGGATGTGATCTCATAATTGGCTTGCTCTCAACAATGCGTGGAGAGGGCAGGAGCTCGGATTCTCCGCGTTTGATTCCGACTCAGGATCTCCCAGCTGAACTGCCGTATCCAGCAGAGCGCGGATCATTCTCCTCCATGATACTCATGTTGCATGATTCAGAAAGAGCCACGATTTTTCAATTCGGCCTCGATAGTCTACACAACCAATATCAGGAGGGCAAGCAGTAATCAGGGAGGAGCGAGAGATTCGCACGGGAGTAAAACGACTCGAATGCTCGACACATTCGACCGAGGCCAGAATTCATGGGACTCAGCTTGTGAGGGACTTCAAGGGGACCCACACCCCTGGCTGTCCTCTTGAGCCTTCGTCCTGATTGCATCCGCCTGATTCCATCGACATTTCCCATAATTATTTCGATTCAACAACGCGACGGCGCGCCGGGCCCTGCGACCTTTCAGACAGCGTTCGACAGAACCTTGAAGTGATTCCTGGAACAATCAAGAACAATCCATCGAATTTCTCATGCTGCTGAGCGCCTTTAGGAATTCAGAGGTAGGAGGAGAGATTCGGAAAGAGTTCGCCTAGGCTCTGATGATTGAGCCTAGCCTAGCTCCGGGCTCGCCGCCGGAACAAATCGTCATACTGTCCCGAAGTCACTCTGAATTATCCTTCCAGCTCCGGGATCCCCGACCGCCCTGCTGGACATCGAGATCCCCCCGGAATCGAGCCCGAGCCATCCGGCAGAGCGGGAAGAGTCTTCATCAGCATGCTTGACGGTTAGATTCCGGGCCACTCGATTCTGCTCCACAAGGCGTCGCTTGAGTTCCTTAACATGCGAGACCTGAAGAATTTCGACAGATCATTCGTCGCAACGTCAACGAGAGCGGACTCTTGGTTACATCCGAGCCGGGAATAACCTCTAAAATTATCTGCCGATAAGGCGGGGCCGCTCGCAGATTCATCGAAGTCGACGAGAGCATACCTGGAGAGATCTTGAGTCTGGACGACGAGCCTCGCTGGCTCACGGCCGGGAGCCGCGGCAAACGCCCACTATGTAAATTCTGGAATATTATCCAGCCTGTCGTCGGCGAATACGAGGGCGGTCTCGTTTAGGCCGAGTCAACGAAAATGGAAGCGGTCGTGAGGTGAAAGACGTTGCGGCGGAGACGACCGTAAGTGCGTGGCAGGAATTTCAGCCGAGAATTAAGCACGGAATTGAATCCCTTCAACGAGTCAGCGGCACGCTAACGAAGTTGCCAGCCGCTCATTCATGCGGGTAACAGCTCCTGAAACCACAATCGGTTCTACGAGGGTTCCTCAGGTCTCTGTTATATTCAGTCGAAGTCTATTCGCAAGTTTCGAGCGGGGTTACGGGACACCTCGTGACCGAGTACGGGAATCCGCCCGACTGCAGTGCTCAGATTGGACGGAAAGCTGTAATGATTTTACGGCGACGACGACAGACGTGCGTCCGTCAGTGCAATAGGAGTTATTCCACTCGTTGTCAGATGCACTCGCAATCTTCCGGTCAGTTGACTCGGCTGGCCTCGTGAGAACTTCCCTCCACCGAGTGTGTTTGTTTTCAGGGCAGTCGGTCGTCAGATCCCCGCCCGTCGTCTATTTCGTCGGGATCGCTCGCTGGTTTGGTCGATCCTCCGCTTGTTTGGTCGCTCGGTGGAATCCAGCTGACGCAAGCAAGCCGAAAGCACGTCCTGGGGACGAGAAGTCCGGTGAAGGATTGACAACCACGGAGACCCAGTACACGACATGTCGATGCTTGGAATCACGGATCGAAGAGCTCGATTGTCGTCGCGACGACCCGAATCGTCGCGTCGTCCAGTCGGGCCCTCTGAGACCACGCTTCGGGAACCTCGTAGGTCTCGATGTGAACTCGGCCGGAAGACCAACACCGGCAGCTCAGTCGCTTCTAATTAGGGCTCGGAGTCCCCTTGGAAAAATACTGAAAGGACTCCAATCACGGACCCATATCCGGGAAGCGAAGAACACGTGCCCGGCGGGACATTACATATAAACATAACGAAAGCGAAAAATATAACGAAAAAGCCTTATGTCTTCTCGGGATTTAAAAGACGATATCTGTCGTGTAGCTCACGGAATTGGTGGTGACATCAGACACCTTAGGGCTCGAGTGTCACCCGTGGCCATGCCTATGCTAGCTCGCGGCCAGAGAGATCCTCGCGCGCTGCATTTTTCTAGAATAAAGTCAGTCTGCGAGTAGTCACCAATGGTGACACATCGGCTCCCGGAAATCTAGTGTTTTCACTCGACAGACACAACAATATCTGTTGCATTCGGTTGAACGAGGTGCCGTCGGGGTCAATCAGCTGCCACAAGCAGGCATTCACGTGCAACCGACGGGAACGCGGCTGGATACCTGCGAGAACACTGCCGGTGCACTGATATACGGGAATCGAGCTACCGCGAGCTCAAATCTGTTTTGTAGCGTGGGGAGGCCGCTCCCAGAAACTAACCAGGCCGCGCTCCTTCCATGCGGTCTAGCTCTTCGTACGCCCGCCCGACCGTCCGTGCGTCCGGCCATCGATTCCTCCCTCTTTCGCTTCGTCTGTTCACGTCCCTCGCTGCGTGTCACTTCGGATTCGATCTCAGGCCCAAAGAATTATGTACAGCAGATCGGGAAAATCGCCAGCGGAATACGGGAATTTCGTCCAGTGTTGAGGGAGTCTCTGAAGAGACAGACGGAGGTCGGAGCTGTATCGTCAAGTTGAGCTTCTACTCCTATGCATTTTTTTGTTTTTCTCCTCCTTCCTCGCTGCTGATCGAGACGATGCCGACGGCGCCACAGTTGGTAGCACTTGGTGTTCTGCATTTGAGATTACGGAATACGAACCATCGGGATAGAGAAAAAGAGAATCTGAGAGACTACATTCCGCCACTGCCTTCGATTTCGGTATCTGGAACTGCTATCTGGAATGTAAGTCGCTCGGGGAACAGAATGCTTCTATTTTTGATCCGAGTCGTTTCTGCAGGTGCGTTCGTCTGAGCGGTTAGTTCTTTATTCCGCGCCGTCCGAAGAATACGAAGCAACAGGAGAATAATAAACTCGAAAGGCAATGCATCTGGCTCGCATATTTCGGGTCATCTTTCCGATTATCCTCGCTGAATTCATGAATTCAGTTCGACGCTCGTATATAAGTTGGGTCGATCATGCCTATACCCCGAACCGGTCCGTTTGTGCCTTCCTCTTTGCTTAGCGGATTTTCAGCCGTCCGGGCTCTGAAAATGTCATCATGCACATGGTCAGGGCATCCCGACAACATTTCATCCGATAGACTCAGACTCCGCGTCATATCAATGATGGAAGCTCGGAATGATGGGGGCCATCCCGATCCGTGGTTTCGATCGCCCCCTCAACCGCGTGACTCGTGGATTCAATTCAGCGACGCCTCGCTCTCGGGCTTCCCACGATGCCTTGTTCAGGTTCGCACTCCGCCAACGAGGCATCGACACCGTCCGCAGAGCTCAAGTTCGAAACTTCGGCTTCCGAGCAATCCTTCCCCGCCTGCACGAAAATTGTCGCAGCACCGACTCGGGAGATGGGAACAAACAACAACGCGGGAGTCAAGTCGAAAGATTCGATGAGGATCGATGGATGATCGATACGCCATACTCTGAAATTACCCACATATTCCCCCAGGCTGTTCAATCTCATGCCATGAGAGCATCGTTCGCATCCATCTCAATTACTCGCGGCGTTCCCTAGCGTATTGACGAAATCCATCCGAATCAACGCGGTTTAATGTATTCGACGCAATTTTTATGTCGAAACCTTAGCCTCATGAGGTTTTTGTGGAAAAGAACGAAAGAAGGTAATGAATCGGCTTGAAACGTTCCAAGTTGAGACATGTTCACGGTTTTGCGACTGGCGCGCGAAGACATGCGGTGTCGTTCCGAGCACCGTCGGTGACGTGTGCGACGGCCCTGACGTAAAGTCGGAATGATGGACAAAACGACTCACAAAAACAGAGAAACAGAGAGACCGGCATTCTCCCAGCTATGAAAGAAGAAGCGGCTGGCGAACAGTCGGTTGGGCGCACGCTAGAGAAAAGACGACGCTCTCCTGCTCGTTAAAATGCACGTGTACACGGCAGGCAAGCGGCCAAACAACGTCGAGTATACGCAAGAGCAGGCATAGAAGCGAAACCGAGAAGCGGACGAGCGTCTTCTTTTGATACCGCTCAAAGTCCGCGAACGGCCTCGTACATTACAGTCGAGGAGGATAAAGCGAGATAAATGAAGCGAGAGGATGAGCGTAGTATACACAGCTATGATTTACACGCAGGGTACGCAAGAGCTCAGAGACGAATGTGTTTCCGCCATCGCCTGCGTAGTTTCTTCCGTCTTCTTCCGCCGTCCCGCTTCCTCCTAGAGAGAAACTTGAGATTACATCGTTTCTTCTTCGCCCTGTTGGCTAGGTCGGATTCAGGACGTAGCTCCGGTGCGGCAAGGCTTCTTCTTGTGAGAGCTCCTCTCAATCAGCTTCATTCGGGATTCTCCCCCGTTGGTTCGTTCACCTGTCGATTTCTACAATCCTTCATGATAAACTACCAAACGAGCATTGGGCGACAATACTTCAGCAGTGTAGTCCGATCCCGAGTGGAGACTATTGATTATTGAAATATTTTGGAAATATTTTCGAGTGTCTTCTACAAGCCCCCCAGTGCCGGCTCGACGCCCGTCGTGCACTTACAGAGATTTGGGAATCGATGGGATACATAGTATTCATCTATCGGTAGGCTGTACCCCGCAATTTTGAAACACCGGTCCTTGGAGCTCACGCGGGGAGTTGAACTTTCTGGTGAGATGCATTCCACCTCAGCGCGTCCGAGAGCTCAAGGTCGGTAGCTCGAGAGGAACAATGCTATGGCCCGACCTCGCCCAATCAGGGATCCCGGAAACTTTCTCAGCAATTCGACTCGAGTCCAGTGTCCGATGAACGCATAAATCTGAACACGAACTCTGAGAGCATGTTTGGTTCTGGCTCCGGCTCTGCCCACTCGATGATGATGTCGAGATGTTAGCATCAGGATTCCGGGAAGGAAATGAGGCTAGGGAATGAATTCTTGATGTCCGCTCCAGGGCTGATTGCAAGCTCGCAGCACATCTCGCTTTCAGTTCCGCCCCCATGACGAGCGCCTATGGCCTTTGTCTCACGCTCAAAAAGAAACAAGGAATGAGCTATCCGACAACGCTGCGAGCTAACTATCCAGCGAAGCTTGTTCGCCTCTTCTGTTTGTGGCATCGCATATTATATACCCGCACAAGACAGAGAGCGCAAGTAGTTGTTCAGATGTTCCAGCGTATCTTCCTCGAGGGATTTATTCGGACCGTCCACAGACCAGCCGAATCGGTCCGCGCCAGACCTTGTGCCGTCCCCGAAGCGCCGAACAATTGTGTTTCCTCGGTGGACTCATGGTGGCCGGCAAGAAGCGGAATATCGAGCGATCGATAGGCATTGATCTTCCCGATGATCAACAGGTTTGATAAATCGATGTCGGAAAATATTTAGACGCGGACTGCCGTAATAGATGGTTTGTATCTTGGGGCACGCCTTTCATTGCCTTCAGGAAACGTAACGCCTAGGACAATCAGAGGCTCGACCAGAATAACTTGACGGTGGTCACAATAATTGATCTCGAACGATGGGCAATAGACTCGGACGTTTTCGAATTTCCACTCAATGCTCCCCGTATCCTCATTCTTCCCAAATCATCCGGAGACTCCGTTCGCAGCAGAAATCTAGAGTCGCGTAAGACTTGGATAAAAACGGTCGCTCGCTCATAATTATTCTCATCCCTGATCTGGTCGATACCCGGGGCAAACGAGGGCTCTTGAGAGACTCGGAAATTATTAGTTACGGGGGATTGGTCTTCCTTTCTTACATTCATCCGCAGGCATTCATTTACCGGAAACGTCTGGAACTGAAAGCCAGCTGAAGCCGGCTATTTGTCCTCAGACTTGACCTTGGCACCATCAGTCAATCAACAGAAGAGCCTGAGGATTTTCTCTGTTCTCCGCTTCTTATAGTACGCCTCCCGAACTCTGCGGGCTCCCGCAAATCCAGTTTGAATTCTACGGCTCTACTCCGGACCCGGTACGGCGGGCTCGGCCGCTCCGTCTTAGGGAAAAAGGATGAAGTCACTCACCAAGCGTACAAATCTCTCCGACGTGGAAATAATCCAACTCGCCCGTATAAACCCGAGTGCTCTCAAGGAATCGAAGCTAAGCCGTTTCTCTACATCTGCGGCCTCGATAGTCGGATGACTGCGAACCCATACAAGGCACAAAGTCGAGCTCGTGTTCGCCGGGGTCCGTCGTTGTCTCCATCCGACGGAGAGCCGTATTTGTTCCAGTCGGATGGCAACTGAGGTCTCGAGAATTGTAATCCGCCGTTCAAAGATTGTGCGGACAGTCACCCAATCGTGGCTATCCGCTTGCGGTCGAGGTGATTTCCCCCTATTCCCCGTACGTCGTCCCTGAGGCGAAGACACATTAAGTGAATTAGAAAAGGACAGAGACAGATACAACTATTCGCTCTCAAGGCTCCTCTTCGCATTGTGCTCAGACAGTCACGTACGCGGGTACTGTGCGTGCGGTAGCTCGCCACGCGGCCTTTCTTCAATTGTTTCTCCGGCCCGAGGAGGTCCGAAGGCCGGGCTGCGAGTACCTTCCGTATAATGATATTCCACAGCAAGGACAACCGATACCCGTAACGCGAACTCCTTGGTGTGGGTGATTACCGGGAATTTTCGTGGGAATTAATTCACGGAGGACTCGCTGACGATGCTGCTACCGTCTCCGTAGAGCGAATCCCGTCCTCCAGGCTCTCCCAATGAACATCTTCCATGCGCAACGCCAAGTGAATAATGCGAGTTGATTCTTTTCGCGGGCAGTAGAAGGCGAAGCTATCCAGCGTGAAATGCAGCAGGCGAGCCCGCGGGCTTACCCGATAGAACCACCGACGACCAGTCAGGCTTTGCGACCGGCGCTGCGTGGTAGCTGCGGCTTCACCGACCGCTACCCTACGTATTTCTGTCGCTCGGGCGAGGGCCGGGACCTACCCGACTCGCTCCCAACCGGACCGCTCCGACTGACTGGGTGCGGCTCGTTCCTTTTGCCAAAGTTTCCCATTAGGTTCGGCAAGCAATTTTCGTTCAATCCATAGACAACCTCTGACTGATAACTGATTCCAGCGAATGGATGCGATGCCGAGGGACGCAATCAGGGCACACATCTGACGTCACGAACTCGTGGAATCTCCGAATGGACGAAGATGAAACTCGAGCCTCAATTTCCCCGAAAATGCAGGCAGACTATAACCGCGTCACTTCGACTGCCCGGGTTGGCGCGCCTACGGACAGGGCTGGCGTGGTCGATTGAGTTCCCGTGGAAGTCGGAGCCGTTCAGCTTCCGCTCTTGAATCCTGATAGAGGTTCGTGATTTTGTTCCATCCATGTTTCGGATATTCGCTTGCGTAGTGAGAGGATGGCTAGGAGCAAGTCTGTATCGCATTATCACCAATCCCCCATTTCCTGTTCCTTTTGCGCGCGCGGCTTTTTCCGAGTATATAGATATAGTTATGTGTACTCACGAGATGAGAGGCTGATCGCTCAGGATGACAAGCGCATATCAGAGAACGCAATCCATACACTCGACGGCGGAACAAATTTTCGAGAACGATTCCGATTGGGAATGCAGATGTCTCGACGGCCTTTCCTGAGTTTGATGTAACTTACGCCCCTTTCCGAATCGGGATTCATTTTCTTGCATGGCGGCCCGTCCCGTTCGTAAATGTAGCTTGACCAACCCTATCGTGTAGAGTGATTTGATGATACCTAATAATAACGCGCGAAATATATTTCAACGAGCGGGTAACATGCCGGCGAGAATCCTTCACACTCATCTCGGAATAATACGAGGTCATCTCCTAGGATGAGTCTACACTCTGAATGTGGAGAAGTATGGATATAGGTACATATAATAAATGATGCTCTTGATGTTGAAAAAACCAGTTGCAGGTAGTATCTTCGACACTACCGTTAGGCGTGAAAACGTCAGATACATCCGGTGTTGTTCTGCTTATATCGACTGACTAATGTTTTGAACTCGAAATGATTCATTCCCAATCAAGATAAAAATGCTTGAAGGTTATATTGAAATTCCATTCTGGCTTGGAGGTCAGTCTTGTCTCAAGTAGACGAGTTCAACACTTCTTCAAATTCTTGGTCGGCGCCCTCTTGTTCCCACCACGTACGAAGCCGCATCTGAGCTGCTCTAGCGTTGGCGCCCTCTCTCTGAATGATGGTGCTGCTTTAGGTTGCTAACGATCGGTGCCCATCGTACTCCTTGACCATAGCGTTTTGGACGAGTATACTGGTTCCTCCGCTGTCCTTAAGCTTATTCACATGGTCATTCCACAGGTTCAAGACGACAATTTTTTTTGTGTCATCTACGAGATGAATTATTTGCTTCGATCTTGATATCCGTCGCGCTTTGCCGCGAGCATTTAGTGTTCCTCCGCGTTTGTTGTTCTACCCTTTTGCGTATTTTCGATTTTCTCTCCCTTCAATTTGCTCCATGTCCCTTCTCCTTGCGCCCCGTTTCATCTTATAGGTACCCTCATTTCCGTCTAGTTTCTCAATTCTTTCCCGTTTCTCTCTGTACCCCCGTTTCTCTCTGAATCCCCTCTCCTCTGAATCCCCGTTTCTCTCTGTACCCCTGTTTCTCTCTATTTCCCCGTTCGCCCCCATATCCTCCCTTCCGATGCTCAATCCCCTCCTCTCGAGTACCACGTTCTCATCCAGCCCCCTTTCCTCTTTTCCGTTTCCCGTTGTTTCCCCGTGTCTCTCGCTCGTCTCCCTACCTTTCCTCCCGTTAAATCCTTCTCCCGCTCTCCCTCCGTGCCCTCGTTTACCTTCTCCGTGGTCCCTATATACCCCGTATCCCAAGCCCTTCCATTTCTCCCCTCTCCCTGGGCTTCAAAATCTTCTTCCATCCGTCCAGAAAAACGCGTCTGCCTGTCCTCTATTTTCAGCAGCGGTGAATAGGAAGGGAATAAGTCAATTCGGATATACGCG